>NW_020455779.1:0-11198 GCF_003342845.1 Nothoprocta perdicaria | reverse complement strand
TCTCTCTCTCTCTCTCTCTCTCTCTCATCTAAGAACAGCCCTAGGCATGCTTTTTGCTGCCCTTAATTGTACAGTGTTGTGAGAGTTCCCTGGTGCTCTGGCAGAGGTAGGAAGTTATTGGAGAGAAGGTGTCAAGGGCTTTGACTTCAGTGGGGCTTCAGGAATCTGAGAGTCAGATCATGCACTTTTTTTCTMTCCTCCAATCTCTCTTTCTCTCTTCCCTGAAACCCACCAAAAGAGGCCTCTTTTTGGACAGCTTTCCTTCTCTGTGGACCTGAGCACTTGCTTCTGTGAGTGAGAAACACCTCCTTCTCATTCTGCAACAAGAACTTGCTGTGGAAGGGACCACATCTGGCATCAGGAATAGCTCTTAAGAAAGGAGTTACTGCATACCTTCTCAGGGGTTGCAGGAAACAGGATGGTGSATAGTTCCACTTATGTAGTAGGTTGCAAGTAGGTGGGATAGGATAGCCTTTCACAGGGAAAAAAGCCTGGCAAAAGTGTAAAGGAAGGTAAATCAAAGTACACATTTTGCAAAAGAAAATTTCATTTTTTCCTCTTTAACAGCTCAATACCTTCTCAACTGAGTAAGCAATGAGATGAATAAAGTAATCCTTGTAATTTTCAAAACTTTAACCAAATTGACCTAGAGCTGACAGTTTGTGACCTAGATTGAAGTGGAAGGAAAGAGGAGGAACAAACCCAGCAGCCCCTTTCATAATAACTGATTAAGGTAGATGTGTTGCATTTTAGGGTACCTCTGGGATATGCAAAGCAGCAAAGCGCAATTTTGTCTTTGTATGTGCCTCTCTCTGTCTAGCCACAGACATGTGCTTGATGTAGATATATTTCACTGATCTTGGTTTTTCACTTTGAAGATATCTCCAGTCAGGCTGATGATCTTTTGATTTCCTGAGTGAGGTCACCTCCCAGATCACAATGATCCTCACATAAGACCTCATGTTGTGGAACTTCCCCTGATTCAAATGCAAAGCAGATTTTCTCTTCACCTAAACACTCTTGTTTTATTCCCAGTAAAGTATTTTCAAGCAGAAAGCATTATGAGGGGGAGTGGAGCAGAGATTTTATGAACTGTGTAGGTACTTAACTATGGAAGCAGTTATTTGTGACCTATGCTGAAAATCTTCACCTGTATTTCTTAACAGATTGAGATGTATCTACCAGCAGATGGTCATAACTGCCCGAGGGAGAAAAAAAAATACGCCTCTGACAATCTATGAAGAATTTAGTTACAGATGCTTCAGTTATGCATGTTACCCAGGCCAGGGGATGAAACATGCCTACTGCAGCAGCTCCGGCAGACCTCCTGCTCTAGCCAAAAGCTGTTTAGCAGCCAAAGACCTCATCTTACTTATGAAAGTTGCTCTTGAAAAGAAGGAAACAATAAATACTGGCCAAGATTCTTCAGAGAAAGGGTAGCAGCCTGCTAAGCCTGCAGTGGTGAAAGCTGCTGGAAATCTGATGGATATTACAATAAATAACAGCCAAGGTGACTGCCTCAGAGCCACTTGGCCTCTTCCAAATGGCAAGGCAGCTGGGCTGGGTCACTGCAGTCTTCTCACCTCACTATTCAGCCTGATTTGAGCAGGGAGCTGTGACATTTTCTGAGGGCTCATGGAGACAACCAGTATGCAGCCTTGTTCTGGAAGGAATAGGAATCTGATTGCCCAAGGATGCTAGTTCCAGCTGCACCTCTCAATAGTGTGAGCTCAAGCTGGCTTGGCTCTTTCTCTGTGGCCATGACACTTCCATATTGTCACCATCCTGTAGGCTGCTCATGCTTACAGGGCTGATTGCTGGGTCTGCCACCCTTAGGGCTTTCTCATGCAAAGCCAAAGTGAGAAGCCAGCAGCATGCAGGCCTTTAAACAAGCCCTTTCCACTTCTGATATAGTGTCTTTTTTTTTTTTTTTTTTTTTTTTTTCACTTGCTTCACCTAACCTTACTATGGTGCAACACTGGTTGTAGAAAGGTAGAGACACTTTGTGCTGCTGGAGTGGGTTTTGTACCTACTTAGTAGTGCTTTAATCTTGCTAGCTTCAAGATGTTGAATAAAAATGAGCAAAAGTGTCATTATAGAGCAAGCAAAGCTTTGCCCCATCCTGTCTCTTCACCCGAGATGCTGACTTGTCCCCACAAACAGAGAGGTCCCCATCCCCTTGGAGCTCTGGGAATGCTCTGGACCTTTAGTGTGCTTTAGGTTCCATTCTGCCTGTTTGTCTACAGATGTCAGCAGGACTGTACATATTTGCAGTCCTTGGGCTGGTGTCAATTCAGACTACTTGGATTTTATCTATCAGCCCTTTTGAAACCAATGGATGCACCATACTGAATTCCTTGGGATCAGGATGGCATTCTTGTGTCTTATTGAAGCAAAGTGGTATTTTGGGATGCCTTTATTGGTATTGTGGATTGCCTTTTCCCATATGCAGCAACAAGCAAAAGCCCATGTGAAACCTGCAAGGTTATGCAGTTTCTTTGGCCTGGGCAGCTCTGGCGTTGGGTGGCATTTTGGTACTGCTTGTAGTAATAGGTGTCAAATGAGATTGTGTATTTAAAATGAGATATTCTAACTGTGCTTACTCTCCAAATGTTTCAAAACTTTCTCAAAGTTTTGAACCTGCTGACTTTCTCAAAAATAAAAGAGGTCTTGTATCTCCTGCAACGTCTGTTGCTACTGGCAGGAAAGAAAGTCTCTGGGTGAAGTGTCACAAATTAAACTGCCTTGTAAACCTTGAAAACTGTACAGAGCAGAGCTTATTTCMATTCAGATAAAACGATATTGAGCTGTCTGTTGTTATTACACAACTCAGTTAACCACATCCTCCTCAAGACAGAAATGGGGCTGTCTTTCCTTATTAAAGTGACTTTGAACTCTGAGAGGTGTTAAAACGACGTGGCCTTTTCTCTTGAGGGGAAATACATTGCACTCTTCATTGGTTCCTGGTTAACTTCATGCAAGAGAAAGTTACCAGGGATATTTCTGCAGGCATCATGTCTGGCAGAGATGTTCAGTGCAGCTGGTTATCACGAACAGTATGGCACTTTTTCTCTGTTCTTTTTTTCTGGCATGGTTTGACACATGTTTATTGCCTGGAATTGACAGTTCCAACAATCCTGCCCTCTCCATCTACCGACAGCTGCTGTCAGGTTGCCCTTTTTTTCTTGTACTAGCACAGCTGCTTGTATATGCTAGAATGGGCGAAGAACCAAACCAATTGAAAAAGGTGGAGTGTTTTTTGATATTGTTGTTCCTTTTAGCCAGTTATTTTTGAGGTAGAGAATTTTCTGAAGTCTTTGCCATCTAGAAAAATAAATTGCTTTTTGTTTTCCTGGCACAAGCGAGTCAGGGAAGGCAGGTGTGAATTGTTAAGATCATGCGAGAAGCACTTCTCTTAAAGCTTGGCAGGATTAATCAGCTTGATGATGTTCCCTCTGAAAGTGACTGTATTTTTTCCAGGACTCCRGTGTGGTCCTTTGGAGTCAGCTCTGCACATTGCAGTTTTCTATTATCTGGAATAGTGGCTCTCTCATATGACTATGTGTTTATTTTTTTGGTTTTCTTTTTCTTATGTTTGTTTTCTAGGACTGGTTTATTCTTTGATTTTATTTTTCCATGTCATGAAGCTGACAACGTTTTTTCCATTGCTTTGGTCAAGGAGTAGAATAAAATAGATTGTATCCCAATATGGGCAGCTGGGATTATGTTCTGAAGCACTAGCTTCTGATGAGGAGTATTTTCTGCAAGCAGCACAATTTTTTCTCATCTTATTATCCATTCTTTTATCAAGCTTCAGTACAATTTCAGTGCTGGCTATCTAGTTCATTAAACAGAAAAAKATGTGAATCACAGACCTGTGGAGCATCTTGCCAAAGGATATTACAGAAGAATGCCATTTATCTGCATTGCAAGGGGGTTCAGATTGGAAGAGATCCAGTAGGAGATAAATAAATGGAAAAAAAAAAAAACATAATGGGTCCAGCAATTCATCTGTACTCTATGTTGTTGAAGGATAGCAGTGTTCTGAGGAGGAATTATTATGTATGTTGTTCCTATCTTAAGTTTTACTTCTTCARGTCCTTACTGGAGAAAAAGCACTGAGCTAGGTGTTCTGGACAAGTACATCACTTCTCATGTTCTCCTGACTTGAGCTATAATAACATGACAATTATGGAGGTATTGGCCAAACAGTTTGCTTGTGCCTTCCATCAATGTTCGCTAACATTGCTGCTGTCAGATTTTCTTCTACTGCTCTCCTTATGGTTGCTTTAATCCATACATGACAGGCCTTCGAAGCAATTGTCTTATCTGCATTATGGAGTCTTCAGAATTCATAACTGTCTCTTTTTTTGTCCATCACCACCTGCAAATTCAGCAAAGAGTTTGCATTCACAGAACCAGAGAATTAGAGAACCCTTAAGGTTGGAAGGGACCTCTAGAGGTCGTCTAGTCGCAGCCCCCTGCACATGCAAGGTCACATAAAGTACATGGCACAGGGCTGTGTATAAGACGGTTTTGAAGATCTCCAGAGCAGACTTCACACCCTCCCTGGGCAGCCTGTTCCAGGGCTCTGTCACCCTCACTGTTAAGAAATGCTTCCTTAAGTTCCTGTGGAACTTCCAGTGCTTCAGTTTGTGACCATTTCCTCTAGTCCTATCCGTGGTTGCCACTGAAAAGAGGCCACCCCCTCCTCCTCACTGCCTCGCTTGAGGTATTTATACACACTGATCAGGTCCCCGCCCCAGCCTTCTCTTCTCCAGGCTGAACAGGCCCAGCTCTCTCAGCCTTTCCTCATAGGGCAGATGTTCCAGGCCCCTGATCATCCTTATAGCCCTGTGCTGGACTCTGTCCGACAGTTCCACATCCCTCTTGTACTGGGGAGCCAGAACTGAATACAATACTCCAGTTGAGGTCTCRTCAGGGCTACATAGAGGAAGATGATCACCTCTCTTGACCTGCTGGAGATGCTCTTCTTAATGCACCCCAGGATCCCATTGGCCTTCTTGACCCATGAGGGCACACTGCTGCCTCATGGTCAGCTTGTCATCCACCATGATGCCCAGGTCCCTCTCGACAGAGTTTCTCTCCAGAAGGTCAGGCCCCAGCCTCTACTGGTGTCTGGGGTTATTCCTCCCCAAGTACAGGACCCTGCGTTTGCCCTTGTTGAACTTCATGAGGTTTCTCACTGCCCAGTTGTCCAGTCTGTCCAGGTCCGTCTAGATGGTGGGGCAGCCCTCTGGGGTATCAGCTATTCTTCCCAGTTTTGTATCATCAGCAAACTCGCTAAGGGAGCACTCCATCCCTTCATCCAGGTCATTAATGAATAAGTTGAACAGTACTGGACTGAGGACTGACCCCTGGGGGACACTGCTAACTACAGGCCTCCAACTGGACTCAGCACCGCTGATCACCACCCTCTGAGCTCTGCCATCGAGCCAATTCCTAATCCACCTCACCATCCACTCATCTATCCCACACCTCCAGAACTTGCGCAGGAAGATGTTGTGAAGGACGGTGTCAAAAGCCGTGCTAAAGTCCAGATAGAGGACATCCACTGCTCTCCCCTCATCTATCCAGGTTGTCATTCCATCATAGAAGGCTATCAGGTTAGTGAAGCATGCTTTCCCCTTGGTGAATCCATGCTGACTATTCCTGAGCACCTTCTTGTCCTCCATGTGCTTGGAGACAACAGCCAGGATTCCATCACTTTGCCAGGGATGCAAGTGAGATTGACTGGCCTGTAGTTGCCTGGGTCTTCCTTCTTGCCCTTTTTGAAGACTGGTGTGACATTGGCTATCTTCCAGTCCTCAGGCACCTCCCCCGTTCTCCAGGACCTTTCGAAGATGATGGTGAGAGGCTTAGCTATGACATCCGTCAGCTCACCCAGCACTCTGGGGTGCATCCCATCAGGGCCCATGGATTTGTGGATGTCAAGTTTCCCTAATTGGTCTCTGACCCAATCTTCCTCTACCAGGGGCAAGTCTTCCTCTGTCCAGGCCTCTTCTCTTGTCCCTAGGATGTGGGATTCCAGAGGGCTGCTCTTGGTAAGCACTGAAGCAAAGAGGGCATTCAGCATCTCTGCTTTTTCTGTTTTTTTTTTCATAACCAGGGCACCCATCCTCTTCACCATCGAACCCACATTCTCCCTAATCTTCCTTTTGCCATTGATATATTTGAAGAAGCTCTTATTATTTTTAACATCTCTTGCCAGATTTTGTTCCAAGCATGCCTTAGCTTTCCATGTCACCTCCTTGCATTCCCTGACAACGTTCCTGTGTGTTTCCCAAGGGGCCTGTCTTTTCTTCCACATTCTGTATACTGCTTTCTTCTTCTTGAGTTTTGCCAGGAGCTCCCTGTTCATCCTTGCAGACCTCCTGCTCTCCACCCTGCATAGGGATGCACTGTTGCTGAGCGGGGAGGAAGTGTTGCTTGAAAACTGACCAGTTCTCTTGGGCCCCCCTTCCTTCTAGAGCCCTACCCCATGGGATTCTTCCAAGGAGGTCTCTGAAGAGGCCAAAGTCAGCCCTCCYGAASTCCATGKTTACAGAAACACTTACAGCCCTGCTTCATCCTCTTCACATTCTGAACTGAACCAAYTCATGATAGCTGCAGCCAAGGCTACCCTGTACCTTCACGTCTCCAAGAAGTCCCTCTGTTAGTATGAGGTCCAGTAGCCCACCTCTCCTCATTGGCTCCACCACAACCTGTGTCAAAAAGTTATTGTCAATGCACTGCAAAAACCTCCAGGACTATTTGTGCCTCACTGTGCTGTTTTTCCAGCTGATATCAGGGTAGTTGAAGTCTCCCATAAGAACCAGGACCTSTGACCATGAGGCAACTTCCAGCTGTCTGTAGAAGGCCTCATCGACCTCCTCCTCCTGATCAGATGGTCTGTAGCAGACACCCACCACAGTGTCTCCCATCTCAGCCTGCCATTTAACTCTTACCCACAAGCTCTCAACTTGTCATCCATTCTCAGGTTGAGCTCCATGCATTCCAATTGTTTTCTCACATAAAGAGTTACATAGTGTCACATTACGCAGTGTCAAGAGCCTTCACAGCTGATTTTAATCCTGCAGATTTGTTATTTTGCTGTTATTTAAGCCACTCCATTCCAAAGTTTGTTGGTTCAGGATCTAACATTTCCAGTGATTATAGAGATAAATTTCTGTTTTGTGTTTTCAACCTATAATGGATCATCTGAAGGGACACTGCTTATGTAAACCATCTGGAACTGTTCTGTTGGAACAACTTATTTTTTTCAAGGTCACTGTTTTATTATCTTGATCTTTGGAATTCTATTTGTTTTCTAAATAGGCAGATGTTTTTACTACTTCCTCTTAGAGATTACGTTTGGACTAAAACTTCTGTGTGTTTCTTCTCTCTCATTAACTTAATCGAATTTTGGTCGTAAGATATTAGCTCCATCTTTCAGGCTGTACTTGATTCAAAGGATTGAAAGGTATAAATAGCACATGATAAATATTTATATTCAAATAAAAATGAACACATTGGCCTACAGTGAGTTCAGTTGATTTTGACATATATTATCGTGGAAGCAAATTGTACCTGGACACTCACAGAATTTTTATTGGCATTTGATAGACAGGAGAAGAAATGCTTGGACCAGATGGAAATGTAATTATAACATTGTATTTGGAATGGGAATTCTCCCGGAATTAGTATGAATCTGTGAATATTTAAAACAAATACTAGTTAGAACCTCCTTTCCAAATTTCATCTATTTAGCTCTGATGATAGGTTGAATTGACTCTAAGAATGATGCARAATTGCTATATAATGTTAGTGTTTCCATTCCAGGGTTTCCATTATTCAGCTTGAGAAAGTCCTTTTTGTTTCTTTGTTTGTTTTTTGTTTTCACTGCTTTCCCAACCCCTAATAAAAAGAAGAAAAAAAGTAATTAGGATTTCCATTTTAGTGAGAACATTGCAAATATTTACTGAAATAGGGAATTTCAGTATTTCCTGTAGAAATCTAGTAGAAAGAAGGTAAGTTAATAAAAGAAGTTATGGTTACACATGTGCAACTGGTTCACTAATTGACTGAAAGGAAATGTAACTAAAGTTACTGCACTGAAGTGTACAGCTTTGCTTTTACTTCTGCACACAATTTCATTCCCTTTCACACAGAATCACAGAATGTTCAAGGTTGGAAGGGACCTCTAGARTTCATCCAGTCCAGCCTTCCTGCTCCAGCAGGGACACCCAGAGCATGCGGCACAGGGTGGCATCCAGGTGGGTTTGGAGACCTCCAGAGAAGGAGACTCCACAGCCTCCCTGGGCAGCCTGTTCCAGGACTCGGTCACCCTCACAGGAAAGAAGTTCTTCCTCACATGGAGATGGAACATTCCTGACATACTCCAGTATTTCAACTGACACCCATTTCCCCTTGTTCTGTAACTGGCCATCACTGAGAAGAGCTTGGCACCTTCCTCCCTACATTCTCCCTTCATGARCTTATGCATGTTAATCAGATCCTCTCTCAGCCTTCTCTCCTCTAAGCTAAACAGGCCGAACTCACTGAGTCTCTCCTCATATGAGAGATGTTCCATTCCTTTAATCATCTTTGTTGCTCTCCACTGGACCCTCTCTAGGAGTTCCACGTCCCTCATATACTGGGGAGCCCAGAACTGCAGACAAATAATATTCAAGAATTTCCATCAAGTTCAAAAACTTTCATGTTCAAAAACTGTCCAGAAGAGACTAATAGCACTTGTTAAACTTCTYAGCAGTGCATTTGGAAGTTTCTTCTTCTGAAATCTGCAGATGAGAAGTGTCCTCTCTTCCTTCATGACTGTTTCATGAAAAGGATTATGTGTAATTAGTGTATGGAGCATCTATTATGATAAGCTGATGTGTAATCTTTTGCTAGGCTGAATAAGCTGCAAACCAAGCCACAGTTTTCTCCATTTTCTATTTCTTTTGCTATGTGTATGTAGTTTTCATTCACAATTAAAGTGTCCATAGAGAGTTAAGTTTGTTTTAGATTTTCTTATCAGACACCTTCTTGCTCTGTAACGTAGCATTTTCTGAATCTTTGTAGTATTTTTCTGTAGAAAGGCAACACAAATTGGACAGAATATTTTTAATGAGAAGAGTTGCTTAAAGACTTCGGCATCTCCCAGCTGTTTTTCAGGGCATCTCCCAGCTGTTTTTCAGGAGCACTTGCTTTTCAAACATGTTTCCTTCATTTGTTTATGAACCACAGAGCTCTTGTTCTTCATATGACTACTTTTACAATGTCTTTCCATCCCCTGGCATATGAATTCATAGAAAAAGGACCACTTTGCTAGTGATGTGAAGAGAGATTAGACCAATTTTCTGGTTTTATTTTGTATGATAGACTGTCATTTCTGCTGATCACTTAGAATTTAAACTTTGCTGTTATCCAAAGGTCAGATCTCATAACCGAGGTTTTACTGAGGCAGAAAACAGATCTGATATAGAATCGTTATGCTGACTTTGCTATGTAGATAAGATTTGAAATGGCAGAGGGAGGAAAGGTTGTGGARAGAGCTTTCCATACAACCTCTTGTGATTTAGAAGACATTTGGTTATCTGAGCAAATTAGGATAAATTAATTTACATGAATGTAGAACTATTTCTGTAATATGCATCTCTCTTTTAACTTACAGATTGGAAGCAGTCATAGTCCTACTAGATCATTATTTTTAAAATACAGATAGAACTAGACATTAAGAGTCAGATCCAAATGTGGTCATCTGCATGTTGCCTTCAGTATTTTTAGATGTGTGGATGCTGTTGTAGGTATATATTTTGCTGGTTTGTATTTTGTTGGCAAGAATTAGGTTCCCCAAAAGCTGAATGGAAACAACAGTAGTAGACACTGTGTGGTTAGAAATGTGTACGCTTATGGACATTGACTTTGCCAGAACTTATAGCGAATGAACACACAACAAAGGGAAAAGGAAGGAGCAGAGTTTCAGCCTTAAAGTAGGAGTCTAATCCTCTTATCTAATTGGTGGCACAAGGCGATGACCTAAATTGGCTCCTGTTGACCCTTGCTGTTGTTGATTATATAGGAAACTAATAAGAAATTCTAACTCCCACCTAATCAGCTAACTGATTTTTAAGCCAGGTATCTATCTGTCTTCTGAGAATCGGTACTAATGGAGTAAATGTAGCTCTAATAAACAAAAATATGAATGCCCAGTTGTCAAGTACTTCTCCCTACAGTTCTATAGTCTGCAGCAAATTGGTGCCCTGAAAGGGAATGAACTCTCTGAATTCCTTTCAGAGTGTTTTGAAGCCCTGCTACAATGGGCAGTTTTGTAACTGGTAGTGCAAGTCTGCCAGTTTAAAGTCAATATGAGGGAGCCTGACCCACGCAGAAGGAGTCAGAGCCTCAGAATAAACACTTCCTAAGAGTATTCACTCCTATATTGATGAGAACCAAATTCACTCTTATGTGTATTCTCATGGTTTGCATTCTCGAAAGCATAATATCCCAGTTTTAGCAGGTAGTGTGGAGAGTTTTGGTGATACAAGAGGCCCTGGAGACCTTAGAAGCTGGTATTCCAGTTTCTAAAAAATCTTTTTCCTGAGCAATTTTGCAGATGATACCAAGCTGGGGAGAGTGGCTGACACTCTGGAGGATTGTGCTGCCATTCAGAGGGACCTGGACAGGCTGGTGAGTTGGGCAGAGAGGAATATCATGAAGTTCAATAAGGACAAGTGCAAGGTCCTGCACCTGGGGAGGAATAACCCCAAGGCACCAGGACAGATTAGGGGTTGCCCTGCTGGAGAGCAGCTCCACAGAGAGGGATCGGCAAGTCGTGGTTGACACCAAGTTACCAAAGAGTTAGCAGTGTGMCCTCGGGGCCAAGAAGGCCAATGGGATCCTGGCCTGCATCTAGAGGATACAGCCAGTGGGTCAAGAGAGGGAATCTTGCACCTCTCCTCAGCTCTGGTGAGGCCGCACCTGGAGTATAGGGTGCAGTTCTGGGCTCCAGAGAGCATCCAGTGATGCTCTCCCAGGCAAGCGTTCTCAGGTGAGGCTGCTGGGGGAAGACACCTGCATGAGCTGATGTCCAAAGGGCCTTCCAAGCCACTGATTCTGTGAGGGAGAAAGCAGTGGGTGGGGAAATGCCCTTTCCTTTGGGAGGCCCTTGGCCAAAGGCGCGCAGCCCCGGGCCA
>NW_020455778.1:82893-136369 GCF_003342845.1 Nothoprocta perdicaria | reverse complement strand
TTTTTTTTTTTTTTTTTGATATGGAAGTGTGTGCAGCAGGAGACATAAAGCACTAGAGGTATCCCAGAGGTTCTTTCCAGCTTGTACTGTCACAGGGCATCTGATCCAGAATATGCTTATCAACTCAAGTCTGCTAGCTGTAAGTGTACAGTACTATGTCTGAACCAACAACCTGCATCAGGGGAATACAAAGACTTAGGAAGTTAACTGGAGATACTGCAGGGCAACATGGCAGGTGTCTTTTCTAATATTGTTCTCACGTGCACATCAATTTTTAATTTATTCTTCATGTGATGGTTTTCTATTTTCAGTTTTGTTATGGCATATCTTACCAGTAACTCAGAATAAACTTTGAATCATGTTTCAAGTGGGAGGAAAGCATTTAAAGAAGAAAGCATGTGTATGTGTGGTTATATAGACGGTAATCATTCAGAAAACGTGCACTGGAAATAGGTGTTTCCAGAACTTCATTGCTCTAGAGCTAAAACTGCTCTGTGTTTTTCAAAAGAAATCTCTTTCTGAAATATTTTCTCAGGAGAAATTATATATTATGTTACATACATATGTATTTGTACATATGTGTCTGTATATGTATGTTTATATGCATATATAGATACATTAAAAATGTTTGTCTTATGGTTTTATTCCTGATATTCCGTCATCTGCCATATTATATATTGGATTTATTGTATTATCCTATTTCAATGCTTTTCAATACAGCCTAAAGAACATAACATACCATCACTTAGTCTGATCACATCATGTTCTTTAAATTGAATGCAGTCCTCAGGAACATTGCAATGCTACAATATCCAGATTTTTAAGGCATAAAGCATAGACAGCAATGCAATTTACTGCCTATGAGCAAGGCTTGAAGTAAAGCATCCAGCAAATTAACATAAGTTAAAAATGTGTATAGCTGAATTGTTATCCTGTGCTTGTGACAACCATACTCCACTAACTTGGACCAAATTTACACCTATTTGTAGAACGATTATCCTGTTAGGTGTTGTACTAACTAGTTGTCTTAAATCCCATGCGTTGTGTCATTTGTTTAGCAATAGTCCTCAAGGTAAATTCAAAATGGACTTTCACTCTTCTGAAATCAAGAGAGTTCTGAATACAGCTTTTTCTTATATATATTGCATATGTTTTATTTAAGATTAAATATAATCTACAGGAAAGTTTATGTTTTTAACCAAGGATGAGAAAAGATAGGAGCAACAAGTGCATGTAGTTATTTGGACATGTATTTAGGCTAGAGTGAATGGATGATTAGTATTCTTCCAAGCGTCCCAAGCAAACTATTCCTTAGAAGTATGAATTCCTTTCTGTTACAAGTGGCCATCTGCCACTTCCCTCCTGCCTGCTGTAGAGCGAGTGGAGCTGGGCCTTCAAACTGGGCAGTGCCTCTGCTGCAGGGCTCCTTGAATGCATTTCTGGGGGGTGCTGCCTTACCCTTCTGCTTGTACCAGCCCCAGGGGATGTGAAAGGGCAGTGGTGCTGAGGCCAGACGTCCCTGGAACTGCAGAGCTCCTTGAGCTCCTGCCCTGGCGTGGGGCTCCTAAAGAATTACTCTAGCACCCTGCTGAGATGGGGACCTCTCAGCAACCATATTGGCTGTCACTAGGACTTCAAAGAGCACATAGGCACATATGATCATGAGGGACATATGGACTTCAATTACAAATTGGTATTGTGTATTATTTCTACCAATTCCTCCATCTTAGAAGAAGAGCTGTCATCTTTTCTGTCTTCTGTATCTAATCCTTGGGCAAAGAAGGGAAAAATACATGCCTAACTTTCTTTTAGATCTTAGTTGAAGTTTGTGGACAATGTTACTACCTTTAATTTGAAAGCAAGGGTGGCTTCTTTTAATCCTCAGGCTATTTTCTTTATCTTTTTAATGCATGTGCATTCTTGGTCTTGTTTTTGACTCTTCACTCAGTCTAAATCAGTCTAAATGTATCTGAAAGAGTGTGAATCTAGAATTTTCTATTTGGATTTGTATTTCATAGTACACAAGATTCTTGGAAGAACTATCGTTCTAGATTATCAATGTCATGAGCAAATCAGTTAAAGATGTACTTAAATCTCATGATTTCTATGCAATAGAGTTTCTAAGTCCTCATATTCACTAGAGGTATACATGTGCTAATTAGGTAAATATGATTCAGTTCTTAAAATAACTTTTTCCTTAACGTTAAGGTTACTCAGAAGGTGACCTAGATTTTTGGTAGCCTTTTATCATTTGTTAGAAATAATTGCAAAGACCAAAAAAAAAAAAGAGAGAGAGAGACAAAAGTAACAGCAACAACAACAGCAAAAATAACACAAATATGATGAACTGAAGCAGGAACATGAAAATATTTCACTTCTTATTTTCTTTATGCCTGTCAATCAGAATTTAATATGACCTTTACAAAATATTTATGTAATACTATAGATGATAGTTTCATCATCAGTAAAGTTGCCTTCTAAATTCTGGTATTTTATTTGTTAGCAGGAAGTCTTGCAACATGACAGCACTTTTGTTCTTGTTGTTTCATTGTTTCATTATTATTTTGATCCTGCAAAGTAAGCTATGCAGAGGTGATGGTCTCTCTGATGAACCCCATCCTAGAAAATCAAAGCCTAACTAGTTAACCTTACTGTTAGGCTAACTAATAATGACTCGCAGTAAAATGCGTAGTTTAAAAGCAACTTAAGAAGACAACTTTATAGTAATAGAGTAGAATCTATACAGTTATTGCTATAGATTATGAGGAACTTCATCAGAGATCAACAGTATTCAGACATTTAATTGATAGTCTTTAATTGATATGATCCTATATTTCAGTATGGAATAAATTAGTTTGATTTTTGAGGCAGGATTTGCCTTGCAGACCATAGAACTTGTGGGCAGCCAGTACATCTTTGAGAAAGGTCCTTTTTTGTTATGAGACAGAATTGATTTTAAATAGATATTTAATTTTTGTAGTTTTTTTTTTGTTTTTCTAAATGCTCTTAAAGTATACAACATAAGTGAAAAGATAAGTAATACTATACACTTCAAGTTATGAAAAGATTTTGAATCTATATTTACTTTAAAAAAGTCCTTATTTTTAAGAATAGAGAAGTTACAATACAAATAAATAAAAAAGGGTACAAATAAAAATGCAAAAAAAAAAAAGAATACAAAACATGAATAAGTTTTTAGGGAAGTGTCTTTGTTTTGGTTTCCATTGAATTACATGTTTTGTTTTGTTTTTCCTGTCCTTAGAGTGTGGAGGTATGTTCTTTCCCTTGGGCAAGAATTTGTTGCTCATGGTCAAGTTATCACAGAAGCTGAAAACTTGATCACAGAGCAAGCCCCAGGTGTACTAGATACTTTTGGTTCTTTCCATGACTTAATACTTGGGGGCATTTTATTGGCAGTTTCTGGTTAGGAACTTAAAATTTGTGTGTTATGGACTAGATATACTTTGTTTCTAATAGTTTGTTACATGTGTAAATTACAGAAATCATTTTTGTTTGTTTTTGTTTACATTTTATTTCTTTCGAATTTCTCATCTAAGTGGTCTCAGATGAACTAATACCCCGACCTAATTAATTCAGCTTCCTAAGGTAGAAGCATATTACTTTTTAAATTTAGTCTTAAAAGGAATACCAATGATCTTGATCTTCAAAAGAAACTGGTCTCTTTTTTAAAATTTAAGTATGTATGTGACACATGCATACATAGTGGGAAAATTAATACCAAATCTTTTCTGTTCTGGATTACTAAGCCTACTCTTACTACTTGTGCTTTTGTGGACATAGCCCAACAGTTGCTCCTTTTCTTTTATTTGAGGTCAGAATAATGAGAATTGGAGCAGAATGGTGAAATAAGACTTGGTGTATTATAGAAATAATCTCATTATATTTTTGGTGGGTAAAAATCAAAATAATTCAGAAATCCATAACATGAACAAAAAGGTTGTTGGGTCTGAGCTGTTCTAAACTGGATACTAAAAATCTGTGGCGAAGAACACAATATTTAAGTTTTGAAATTCAATTAAAAAAAAATATAGTTTCAATTTGCTACATACAGGAGATTAAATTACACTTGATATGCTAGTTTAGAACAAAAATCATAAGAAATCATTAACTCATGTTTTTTATGTTTTCAGCTCTAGCAACACCATCTTAACTGCAGCTAAACAGTTGCATTGCTCAAAGTAATTCAGCCTGCAGAGAAGCTGGATTGTTAACAACTTGGACTGACACAGTACCACCTTCTTTTTAAATTTTGGATTATAAATATTCAGGAGAGAAAGCATCTACCTTTGCCTTCCCTCTTGGCTGTGGCCATCATGGCTGAGCCAACATGTGGCTGTGTCCATAAGGTGTTCAGCCCTTTGGATGGGACATGAAAGGCAGTGCTAAGGAGGCAAAGGCAGGCTGGGGGCAATGATTCCAAAGCTGCCAGCTGCACCGTTCCAGCTCAGTCTTTGGAAAAGCTCCCAAATGGTCCTTTTTTTTTTTTTTTTTTTTTTTCAGGATGCATGATCCTGGGTGGGGGAGTTAATGCTGTAAATAGTTCCTTCTTCATCTGTGCCGGCTGATATGAGTCCACTCCTAGTTCTAGCACATGAGAACACTTGCTTTGTAAAGTTAAATCTTGCTACACTTGGGCTAAATTGGATTTCTAAAATAGTTTAAATTTGAACTGTATTTTGTTATCATTAATTTCTAGTAGATTAAAATAGGACTATTGTTTATCGAACAGTAAATTGGAAAAAAATGTACTATAATAATGGCATGATGTCTGCAAGGAGAAAAATAGGAATATTTTAAAGAATTAAAGTCTCTTTAAATAAACAGCATTCATATCAATGATTCTAATGTGCAGGAAAGTGCTGAATTTTAAAGTGTATGAGCTAAAGTTAACCATTTTGTGGAAAAAAATGTTGGAAGGTAATTTAATGATTTTCTATAGAATTAGAAGATAATCAAAACGTTACTGACATAAAAGGAAAAAAAAAAACCCTTCTTTTATAATGCAAACTTCCATCAGGCACTTTTCTCTTTAAAGCAAACTATTACAATGACTTAAAGAATTTGCTGATGAATTAACAGTTTTGTGTTGTGAGATGTTTTCTTTCTGGCTGAAGTCAGTGAACATTTTTATTAAACTTTTTTTTTGCTTTTTAAGAGTTTAGATATGTAAAATGTATTACATGAAATAATTGTCAGTGAAGCAATTATAACTTGAACTTTTTTTTTAAATAAAAAATATTATTGCACTCTTAACTGTTCCTATTATCTAATACTTCTGTAGTGAAGGATGATATTTTGTTGTGGACGTAGGAGAATGTCCACAAAAAAAAGATCTTCTACATACTAGAAATACTTTTTTTTGTGTTTCATATTATAACATGGCTTTTGAAAGAATTCCCTAAATTTTAAATTTTTGGTAAGACAAAATTTTCTCCATATTAATAACCCTATGGCACATTTCAGCATTTAAGCAATTAGTCAAAGCAAGCCATTTGATGCCAATAATTTTCTTAGTGAATGGAAAATCTAATGCTGCTGACTTTCCTTGAGTAAGTCCCCCCAAAGTTTGTTTCATTAGTTTCAGATGGGAACGTTAAGAAAACACACATTTTTAATCTTTTGGTGCCATCTTGTGGTAAGAGAATAATTATAAGAAAACCAGCAAAATGTCTTGCTTTAGTGATAGCAGTGTGTGTATGATTTTTTATGGTAACTATAAAATATTAAATCAAGTCATACGCTTATTTTTTATTTATTTTTTACATTTTGAAGTAAATTACTATAAATATTGACTAGAAAAATTGACTGTAATTGCCCCATAGAAATAGATTTGATTTTGTAATGCTTTAGGTCTCTATAGAATACTTAAATACTTAACTAGTTCAAGGCAATAGTCAATAGATTTCTCCTGTATTAGTGCATTTGATCTCTGTAGAGTACTTTAATACTTAGCTAGCTCAAGGCAATATTCACTTTTCACTTTAGGTCACCGTGATGTTTAGCAGAAAGCTAAAGCCAATGCTTTTAAAAAACAATATCTTTTTTTTTTTATTTTATTTTACTTTCTGCTTTTGGCTCGGAAAAGTTCAAACTAGCCTGTGTACCTTCCCTTCTCCCTCTCACCCTTTCCCATGCTACCCTTGCCCCATGTCCCCTCTTCCCTCCCCGCCAAAAAAGGTATAGTAGCATAGTCAAGTTTTATCTCATTTATTTTCCTGTTATTTTTATTCAGGTTCAGTAAGATCAATATTTTGAGTTTGTACTAAATGAATACTAGTTTAATACCTGACTATTTGAAGTTAATGCTTGTTGATGTCTGCAATCAGTACAGATCATATTCTCACTCAATCTCTTAAAGGGTTTTCTGTGTGGTAGTCCATATTTGCTTACTTACTTATCTCTGACTTCCAGTCATGCTGAAAGTCTCTAGATGCAAAAAGATTACCCCTTGTCAGT
This sequence comes from Nothoprocta perdicaria, assembly GCF_003342845.1. Classification (NCBI taxonomy): domain Eukaryota; kingdom Metazoa; phylum Chordata; class Aves; order Tinamiformes; family Tinamidae; genus Nothoprocta; species Nothoprocta perdicaria. Next base: position 129,892 of record NW_020455778.1, on the reverse strand, counting down.
GACTGGAATGAAAATCAAGATGTCAGGCCTGCTTTTACTGAGGCTAGTTCTTCGTATACTTTCAAAATAAACAAAAATTCTATTTTTTTTTTCTGGAATTCATGTATTATCGCCTTGTCCACATAACATCTGAATATCTTGTAGCCATTGAATACTTCTTACCAATCGTAACTCTATGAGTTACTTTAATTCCCATTTTTCCTACAGGGTGCCTGAGAACAACGATGTATTATAAATGCTCGTATGTAAGGGTTAGAAAATGGCCTTGGAAATATTGAATTTTAGTCCAGCCCTACGGCCACAAAACCTTAGAATTTTTGCAAGTACATTTTTGTTGTACTTACTCCATCTTTCCCATTACGATTTAGTTGTCCAAATTGATCCATGTGAAAAAGTATGTTCTATTGGGGTAAATACCCAATGAAAACACTGTTCGAGCTGTGACCTGTGAATCAAAAGCTGTATCCCAAAGAAGTGTTCTTGCCATGGAAGGAACTTCCATCATTTTCTGTATGCATGGACCACACTGTCTTACAGTGTATAGTATACATCCTATCTAAACTTATATAAAAAATGAAAATGATAGGAGTGTTATTGTAAGCTGTGATGGTTACAGATTAAACGTCTATTGCACATTAGCTAGAACTGAGAAGAGCCATAGTATTCATCCAGGGAGTTACAGGATTTTGACAGTCTTGCTCATGTCTGTGGTGACTTGTAAGTTACAATTTTTCTTCCTCATGCCAGTAAATATCTCCTGACAATTATTAACACACTTGATATTTTTTCTCTTTTTTATAGTTTACTTTATGTCCATATTTCAGTAGCGATGAAACTACTACAGAAAAAAAATACAGTTGTCCATCAAATCAACTCCTGTGGTGCAAATTCTCCTAAAAGGAAGGCAAATTCAGGAAACCTAAGTCATAGTCTCCTGATAAGAAGTTTGCAGCTTGGAGTCTTACACTAAGTGATATTTGTCTAAATACTGTTATCACGCTATGACATATGTAATATGTCATGTGCCTCATGGTATCTATACAAAAACAGAACATAAGAGTTTCCTTATCAATCTATTTTTTTCCTCCCTAAGCCTAATAGAGACAGTTTCTATAATTAGGATTTACAAGCCTAGTGGAGAGTTTATATATTTATTTGGTTTGGAAATATTCAGTAGTGTTTCACCAACTGGTTAGTGGTTTTTGTCATTTCAGCATGACTTGTGATTGGTCTGTAAGAGTGAATCTTAAAAGGTTCTCCAGAGAGTTCCTTAGCAAAGTGCATCTTCCTTGCATCTTATTCTGGATAAATAATTTTAATTTGTGTGTGCATAGGGTGGTAATTTTCTTGTTATATTTCCTGCAAACTGAGTGCAGAATGTTTTAAAGAATATTCGAGAGAGGTAAGTGCAATTGTGTTATGTGTGTTAAGTTGTGTTTGCTTTTTCTGATCTAATATGTTTAATTATAAAAACTGCAGGTGAGAAAAAGTGGCATGCTTCACCTAAAAAGTAGAGCAAGACAGGCAGCAAATCAAGCACAGATATAGAAAGACTATGTGGTGTGTCATAAGCTATTAAAGAGATGGTCCACAGTAAAAAGGAGTTATGATTATGCAGTGCAAAAAGCAGGAGAATAACAAGCAAAAGGCAGTGATGCAAGAACAGAGAGGGAGTTTCTTGGTTTGCTTGGCATGCAGAGATTTGAAATTAGAAGAAAAGGTATGGTTAAGATTGCCTCTCCCTTTATGTGAAAATGCACTGCACTAGCTTACAAAAAGGACAGAAGAATTGATGCCTTGACCAGGAATATGAACAGGAATAAAGTTGCTGTGTATGAGAGAATTTATGTGTGGATATGCAAAACAAATATAATGGATAAAATGGATAAAAGGAGAATGTAGGTAGGTAGGAAAATGATGAATAATCCAAAATATCAATGTCTCCGCTAAAGTTAGGAGAGGAATAGGAAATAGTCAATTAAAATGATTATTCCATTTGTGGAGCTGATAGAGGTAAGAAGAGAACAGAAAAAAAATGATACTGTGAAGTAGTGTCAGAAATATCTGTTTGTTAATGCTGTTCATAAGTCAGCATGGAATTATACTCTAACCACTTTGTTTTTTTTTTTTTTGAACTCGTACTGAAAATAGGTGCACTTCATATAATATAGACAGAACCATCTTCATACCCCTTTCTGTATTTATCAATAGTATTTGTGTATTTGTGTTTGGAAAATTAAAAGCAGTATTACTTAAAAATCATTTTCAGTTTAATCTGTCTATTGCTAATTTAAAATCTGTTTTTGAAGTAAGTGGGATTATTAGAATTTCTTCATATCAGTTGCTAAATCACTCCCATGTCCTTTCTGTTTATTGCACCTGTAGAATAGTAGATATTTTACTTAATATCCCAATATACTCCTTTTACTTAGAATTTTAGCTAGGTAAGTAAATACTCATACTGGCAACCGTTAGATCTTGTATATAAAAAAGAGACAGAAGAGTGTCTGTCACAGACGTTGTGTAGACGATCAAAGGGAAGCAATGTTTTTTAAAACTGTTGCTGGGACTCTTTCAGATCAGATTGATTACTGATCTCTGCAACTTGTATAGTTAGTGCGTTCTTCTCCTGCCTGTCAAAGTTGTTTATGCCTGGCGTGACTACCAGCAAAGCGAAGCAGCACAAACCTAGGCTGTGACAGAGGAAAGGAGAATTCATCATGCTGTATACTCGCAGTAATATGTATCTGCCACGTTTCAGGGCCTGGAGAAATCCTAAACAAGACATAAAGGTCACGGAGGCGCAGGATCCCAACAGCCAGCAGTGCAGTTCCGACATACAAGACACGCACGTAGCGCCCTCCGTTCACACTCTGAATGAGTTGTTGCTATGACTTTGCCCTTTGGAGATTACAGTTTTTAGGGCAAACCTGGCAAGGGCTATTTAAACTGAGAGAAGTGTTAAAATAAGAGCAGTGCTGCTGATGTTTCTGGTTATTTTGCTTATTTTAGGCATTAGGTTAAAAGAGCTTCCCTTTCCCTGAGTGAACTTGGCTGTTTTCTCACCAAGATGAACAGAGAAGCCGGTGTCTTTATTACCCACAAATAAAGCACTTGTTTCCTTTACTGCGATTATTGCCCTTTACAGAGTAGAAGTGATTTAAGCTGTCTTTGCAGTAGGAATATACAGTGCTGAGACAAAAATTAAAGTTGCATTTTATTGGATTAATGTAGTGGATTCTGTCTGCCTCAGAAAGAAAACTGTTTTTCCCTGCAATGGCTGTATATCCACATCCTTTGATTTAGAACAAATCATGAAATACTTGCATGGAGATAGTTGTCACTTTCCAGCCTTGTAAAGAGAATTCACGACAATGTTTAAAGCAAACAACTAAAGAAATTGCAGTCCTTTAAAAATGAGAGAAAGAAAAAAAATCCTGCTTTAGCACATTTAAAATATTTATTTCCTTTATTTAATAATAATTTGGCAGTAACTTCTCAATATCTTGTACAGGAAAGAAAAACTATCAGAGAAACTGAAGTCTGCTGTCTGCAGAAATATCTCTCTCCCACAACATTCACATAGGTTCTTTTCAGCCCAAGATGGGAGGACCTTCCTGTAATATTCTAATAGTCCTACAGCACTTTTAGACCAAGCTGCAGCTTTTTTTCCACCTCCTCAAGGAGAAAGAGCTTATTTAGATAGTGATTTACATGAAAAAGGAATTGTAACATGAAATTACCAGCTCTAGTTGGTACCAGCACTAGCACTGTCCTTGCTAGTGTGAGTACTCTGCTGTGCATAAGAGGAACTCTTCATGAGTTTTGCTTTTTGAGAAGACCATATTTAGACCATTCTTAGTGGCTTTTTATTAAAAAAAAAAATGAAGATGACAATAAAAATAATAATCTGAAGTGACTACGTTAAATTACACAGCCTCTTTCTGTGTTTTTCGGTACCTTTCCAAAAGGTATTTGAGTTAAGAGCAGCAGCCAGGTGCTGTCATCCATTAGGTCGTCCCTAACGTCCTCTTGCTCACATGTAAGGGCTGCATGAACCACAAGGAGATGGAGGCCTGAGTGGCGCCAATAGAGCTCCTTGGAGCCAGCAAATTTCTGGAGTCCTCTCCCTAATTAGTGGCAGAAGGCCTCACTGGTCCCGGGAAGGGTAAGAGCCACCTTGTAGCACGTTGTAACGCTACTGAAGCGCTGGTGTTAGGGCGGTTATAGAGTATTTAAATACGGAATTTCTTAATGATATGTGGATCAGATTTTTGTCCTGGAATTGAAGCTGCAAGATTATGGTTTGGTCATTTGGATTGACCATTATGACTTAATAAGTGCTTAATTGGACTTGTACCATAGCATGTAGTAAGCAGATTTTTTTTTGTATTCATACAGAAATGCCTACTGAACAAAATATGTTATATTACAGTACATTAGTCAAACACTGCCAAATAATTTATATTTTTTATATAAATCTTGAAAAAAAAATGACCTATTAAACTAAAGGTAAAATCAAACCACAAGCTTTCACTTCTGTAGTTTTTTTAAATAATGTTTTACTCCTGAGATTTTGGTCTTTGCCATGTTATGATCTATGTGTTTCTGTTCATAAGCTTTCCAAAATACTAGTAATTTTTTGCAATTTTTCATGCATTATCATGTTGCTCAGAACTTCTTTTATCTTTGTGCTTGCAGTTGCTGGGTTTTTTTGTATTCCTTTTATGTGCCATTTTCATTGTTTAGGACCTAATTTTTATGTTCTTTGCTTCTCATTCCATACTTCTTGCAGTCTGTAGGTGTTTGAATTTGAAACATATGAAACAAAATGGCAAACTAGAAATTTAATACTGTGAAATTGCAGTTCTTGTAAACAAGCCTGGCATTCATTGTGAGAGGCTAAAGGGAGGCTGAAGCCCCCTGTGAGAGATCTTTTGATGTAGCTGAGTCAGAGAATGTTTCTAGATTTTAGTTACCGGAAACATACTGTACTTAAGGGAACAGGTTGTAGCATTGCATGCAGATTGCCAATGTGAATGTGGCTCACCTCTGTGACATGTTATCTTGTTTGTTTTAAAGGAAATCTATGAATTCTCTTTGGGAGTATAAGATTGCTGTACCACGGGATGGCTATGCACTGTGGAACTGTACCTGCTTTTCCCAGTCTGATTGGGATCAGTAAAGACCTGTTAAATTTTAATATTCCTTAATTGTGTAAGAGTGCACTCAAACATGCCAGGTACACAGCAGCATGCTAGTGGCATGCTAGCAAAGAGACATAAAAAAGTTGTCCAGGCATAAAAGCATTCATACAATAAGTCTTGTTACATCTGTCACTAAGGACAGGTTTAGTTCTCCAGGCTGTCCCCAGGCTTCAGTACTCACCCCAGATGATACGTCTTGCATACTCTTTGATATTTTGGATCTCCCTGAAATATGTGGGTTTTTTTTTTGTTTGTTTGGTTGGTTGGTTTGGTTTGTTTTTTTCCTCTTGTGTCTCTTCTGTTTTATATTCATTGGTATGCTTTAGAGGTTTTGGATAGTTTAGGATTTTCAAATTCCTTCAACACTGTTTATGTTGTAGAGCTTATTCTTTGGATAATTTTCAGTATAGAATGGGTATTATTTATGAACATTAAAGAGAAGATGGTTTCTATCATCATTTATCAATACTGTTTGTTTTTCTATTTGCAGCAGTGTTTGTGGTAGGGCACTGTGATCTTACACATCTGAGCACTGCTCGGATATTTCCGGAACACAAAGTGTCTCAGTGTCATTTAAGGACTGAGACCTGAGACAGGCCTTTTTGTTGTTAATATAAAACATTATAATTAATGAGTAAAAAACAAACCAACCATATCATATCATTGACTTTGATGCCCCCAAAACTTTTAAAAGTTTGTTCAAATTGAAGGTGACTGGGCAGCAGGCAAAGATTATTTAGTACAATGTAAAAAACATTTTATTTTCATAATGGATGTTTTTTTCCTCTTTGTTCTAAATCAAACTAGCACTTATCATTCACTCTAGAGAGGGAGCACTGCTGTTTCCACAGTAGACCAAATAACAGCTAAAATCAGGGCTTCCTGACTATGTGGAATGCAATACAAGAGCGCACAGATGCTGAGAATGGTGTTTTGTCTCACCATGGGAATTTTGGCTGCTTTAGATGGAATCAAGGGGTTCCCTTGTTTATAAATAACCCAGGTGGGACTTAGCAGATCTGCTTAAAATCTTCCCATCTGCCTTGCAGTACTGTGTCATGAGATTTGCATGTGCAGGAGGAGAGAAAATAAATGCAAAGCTGCTGGGAGTTTATCAGGTGCTGAAAAAATCGGAATACGTAACCCAGGATAGACACAATGTGTACTGTTACAGAAAGTTCTCTAAATTTATGTAGCTTTATCATTTAACACTATAGAGAAGTGAAAAGCAAGCAAGAATATCTCATGTGTTGAGACTTCTGGCGTTAAGTAATCCCTATGTAAATTTTCCTGTCTATCTGCTTCAATTTGCTTGCTGTTTTGGAAGTATTTTTATTGAAATACTGTGGCTTGTGAGAGCCACAATCTAAAGAGGTTATAAGCTCTGTAGACAAGACTGCCAAAATGTAGGAGGTGTGGAAAAGCCGACAGAGGGATGAAACAACTTGCCCTAACTCACATTTCAGATGGCTTGATAATTCACAAAGAGAAACTTTCTGCTGAGTTTATTCCTATCCACTGATTATATATCAAATCAGGATGTTTAAACAAAAGCTCTGAAATTTTATATTAAAAGAACTGTGAAAAAGGGAAAATAACTTCCTGAGCAACACTTCTTTTCATGTTGATGAATGAGTAGTTCACAAACTTAACCAAGCATTGCTTTTCTTGAGATTTTTCTCTAAATTAAAAAATATTGATTTGTTTCCTTTGCTTCTTAGCACTACAGTCCCCTTTGAAAACACAACATTTCTTGTTTAATGATAAATGACATATCATATTAGAGCTGAATATGACTTGAAATGACTGAAATATCCAAAAGAATCAAACATTATATTGGAGATGGGTCATCCTTAGTTACAATGTGATTATAGCTATTGTGGTGTTTTTCCTATTTTGGACATCATCTCTTCTGCACCCTTAGAATCCTTCCATCTCCCTTTCTTAGAAAACGTAGTGGGCATATAAGCATTAAGGCATTGTGTACTCAGGCCCTTGGGCTATGTTTCCTCTTTCCAGTGATGTTAAAAGGTACTCCTGAAAATCCAGTAGTCTGAAGTGACAACTCTGAAAAAAGAAAATGTAGAATGAGCTACCACTAGAGAGAAAATGAGTGGGCATTTAGCTTTTCAAATTATGTTTGATCTCTAGAGAGCTGGGAAATCTAGCCCACAAGCCCAAACCTTACCTCAGGTTGAATCTAGATTAGCACACCTTTCCTATTATTATTTCCCCAAATAGATTCTGTAGGATTAAGATTAGCCTCCAGAATTTGGTTCTCATCTTTTCTTCACAGCTACAATGTGTCAGTGAAAGCCATCTGAAAGTATATATTTTATACTTTTATTACATTTTCAGTGTAAATAAAGTTCAGTGTTGGTCTTCTGGGTATAGCACTTACAGGATTACAGATGAATAGATGTGGAAAGGGAAGTTAATCTCTAAGACAGTCTTAAGAGAGGAATTGTACTATGTAAATGTGTACTAGTTCTGTCTGTAAATGTAATTATCATTAAAGCTACAAATAATTTATTCACTGGGCTGGGCAATTCTTTTCCCCAGCTACAAATCATCTAAGCCATTACTTCTTGTCATGTTCAGTAGATACAGATAACAGATTATTGCCTGCCTCTTTGAAAAAGTCTTTTACATATTTGAAAGTTGTAACTTGCTCTCCTCTTCCACAGCCTTTTCTATTATAACCTGACAGCTATAGGCTGTTCGTTTTGTGCCTGACTGGCACTTTGAATTCCCTACACTCACTGAAGAGTAATGTTCAAAATTGGACTTTTTATTACAGCTGAGAGCCCTTTCTACTAATTAAAGATGTACTTCATTTGTCTTAAAGGTGGTAAAACTCTTTATCACAGCCTTTTGATGGGGGGATACATATCATACTGCTAATTCAGTGGTAGAATTTTTAAGTTCAGTGATCTAAACTACATATTTGCCCTACTGACATCAAGGTAGAAAACATTTACTGTTTCTTTGTTTTCTGTTGTGAGGATAATGGAGTTATAGAAAGAATTTAGATTGGCGAGATAAATATGTTTTTGAATGAGAGAATGACCAATTATTCTGAAACTGCTCCAGCTGGATAATGCTCTCAAAGGAGAGGGTATTGCAAGTGGGTGGCCTTTCTGCCTTTGTACATGTTTTGTCCAGCACCAGTTGGTCTCAGGAGGAGTTGCTGTCTCCTCCTGACAGAAATTGCACCCTTCCCAGTGCAATTTCTGCAGTTCTCAAGTGTCTCCTAGGTCTTGCCTACAAAAACAGGTTGTTACACAATTGGTCGAATCACAAAGGCTGGCTGTTATAAAGAAAGTGCTCTACTCTTGGTCCTGACCTTTTGAGCCAATGCTGATGAAGAAAGACATTGCATTCTCCAGCTTTGTCCATTTTATCCATAAATAACTTAGTTTCTGCACTGATTATTGAGCCAATGTTTTTCACCTTCCTCCTTTTGCTAATATTCTTACAGAATTACTTCTTATCCTAAGCACCTCTTTTTTTTTTTTTTTTTTTAAATTCTGGCCTTGTCCATTTTATCTCTTTCTTCTCCTTTTCTTCTCCTGCTATTCCTTTTTCTACTGCCATTCCTTTATATATTTAGCAATATGATATATATGACCATTTTGAATGAAAAGATAGTGGCTTAGTGGCTTTGTTCTTTACTACATTTCCTGCCCTAGTTTTGCACTAGAATTATTTTTTAATGCCATATAGTTCCTTTTAAGTGCTTCATCCTGCAGTCTTCCTGCCTTTCCTGTACAAGCTGTAACTATTACCATAATCTTCTAATCCTATGGGATACTTCACTCTGTTAATGCTTAATATATGATTTTCTGCCTGTTACATTATTTTTTGACTTCTAAAAGAAAACCTTCTGGATTTTTCTTGGTTTGTTGCTTGAGTCAGTGTACAGGTGCCAAAGATGTTTGGGAGATGATTGATGGATGCAGTATCTCCTTTGTTACCATTCTTGAATCACATTCTCAGTCTTTTTGTGCACCTTACTTGAAGGCAGGTTTCCAGTGCTTCTTATTTATATCTAAATTATATTTTTCTGTTTCCCTTCCTTGCTTTAAAACTGTCTTTTCTAAATTCAATCTTCCCTCATTGTTTTCCCCCTCAGGTCCACTAAAAAAACAGTTCATTTTATTTAATAGTTTAGAGAAAAAATGTCCCCAAAATGAGGAAACTGAAATAGTTCAGGTGACATTATCAGTCATGCATTTATTTCCAGAATAATTTGTGTCTGTAAAAGTGATGTTTCCTTCCTAATGAGAGAGTTCTGTAAAAGGCAATGAATAAAAGTTCACTAATAAAACAAGAATGAGATGTTCTTACAGATGTTGTTACTGTGAGCAACACTTGCAAATCTTTTGTCACAGCTGAGCATTCATAGCAGACCTCAGCAGTTTGCAAAAATTAGAACTTTCGTGAGGTAAGTTTCCAAATTAATTGGATAAGGTGGTGGAATAGGAGAGGGGAAAATACTGAAGTGCTGAGACTTTAGGAAGCTGCCATCCAATTGCAGGCCAGAAGAAAGGACACACATGAAGCCTACATCTATGGAGAGGGCTGAGTATGGCAATGACAGTGGGAGGTCTGCTGTTGTGGTCCAGGTGCTGCTTGACATGACTTCTTGCTGACCCCCTTATCCGTTCAGAGGTGCTTGACATCTAATCACAGAAGATGCCAGAATATATGAATGCAATATGAAAGTTTTAACATCTGTTAAAGGGAGGAGTTCATTGTTTAATATTTCCCGTAAAGTTTAGCTAATGTGTACGTGCTATACCACGGCAGTTTTGTACTTATGATCACTTAGAAAGCATCTTTACATATGCTAATATATACTTAAACAAATATCATATTATGCTCTGAGTGACATCAGTGAACTTCTTCAGCAAATACACATCAGTCACTGAAGTAGCTCTTTTTTTGTTGCTGAGAAACTGAAATCAGATTCTTGATGTCCTTGCGATAACATAAATCTAATGCTATTATTGACACTGAACTCTTAAGCTATCCTGTCTTTCTCAAAAAAAAGAGTAGAAAAAAGAATGAGAATAAATAAAAAAAAAAGAAAAGAAAATATTAAGTAAAGAATGGAGACCTGTTAATATAAAAATGGAAATATATCCCTAAAACATGTAATGCAACAAGTAACTCATTGTTAATGGCATTGAATGGAAACTGGTGTTAAAGAGAAGAGACACGAGAAAAAAGTAATTAATGGGGTGTTAAAAAATTCCATTTAATTTATGTGACCTCTATAGCCTGTTAAGAATCACTTCTAGGTTAGAACCACTGCCCTTAAGCATTCTATGATTCTATAAAAGAGCATCTCCAGCAGGTTGAGGGAGGTGATCGTCCCCCTCTACACAGCCCTGGTGAGGCCACATCTGGAGTACTGTGTCCAGTTCTGGGCTCCCCAGTACAAGAGGGATGTGGATCTGCTGGACAGAGTCCAGCGCAGGGCTACGAGGATGATCAGGGGCCTGGAACGTCTGCCCTATGAGGAAAGGCTGAGGAAGCTGGGCCTGTTCAGCCTGGAGAAGAGAAGGCTGAGGGGAACCTGATCAGTGTCTATCAGTGTCAAAGGAGGGAGTGAGGAGAAGGGGGTGGCCTCTTTTCAGTGGTGGCCAGCAATAGCACTAGAGGAAACGGCCGCAAACTGAGGCACCAAGAGTTCCACGGGAACTCATGAAAACGTTTCTTGACAGTGAGGGTGACAGAGCCCTGGAACAGGCTGCCCAGAGAGGCTGTGGAGTCTCCTTCTTTGGAGATCTGTAAAACCTGCTTGGATGCAGGCCTGTGCCATGTGCTCTTCTGTTACGTTTGTTTCATGTCCTAAGCTTCCTGCAATTGCTTGCTTTACTGTAAGCAAGCTATAAAGGAGAATAGGGAGCTTTGATTGTTCAGTATTGTTTCTTCCCATGCAAGGTCTAGCACTGGGCTTGTGCAGTTTCCTTAGCATATGCAGCAAATAATGATTGTAGAAGCATGAGATACAACCATAGGCTTTCCGACATGAAAAGTTTGATACTGTACTGTAATTATATCAAGTTAGTAATACTTCAAGTACTAGCTAAATTATATTTATGCCTTGGACAATAGTGGATTTGTTTCTCCAGGAGCAGTTTTGGTCACAGCTGTTCAACATTTCTTAAGCATTGCTGCTTCCAAAGTATTTTTGTTTGTTTGTTTGCTTGTTTATTTTTTAGCAGAATATATCTGGATATGTTTTATCTATATAGATATCTTTGCATCAGGCATCATTGGGTTTTTCCTATTCAATACCAGATTCAGTTTTCCTGAGGTTAGCCCAGAGTGATAAGGCCAGTATATTGTAAATAGTTTTATTTTATTATTGTTATATATATAAATATATATATATATACAAGTATATATGTATATATGTAAATATATATAGTAGGATTAAGTGGTAACATTTCTTTTTGCAATAGCTGAGTAGTTACTTGGAAATATTAATTATTTGAAAGAAAATGAAAAAAATACCATGTCAAGAATTTTATGTAAAATAGTTATGGTGTTTTGAGACGTGCTACATATTGTCATATATGTGTGTGTGTGTGTGTGTGTACATATATATATAAATATATATGTATTTGCCATATACATAAATGTATAGTTCAGTTAGATTATTTGTTGTAACCAAACGTGCTACCTTTAGCAAGCAATTCATTCCTTGTTTGAGAAATTCGAAAGTACTTGTCCTTAAATGTGAGCAATCACATTCCTGATGTCCTAAGAAAACTCATTTCTTCATTTTCTCAGAAAACTAAGTTGATATGAATATCTATTTTGCAAACATATATATATATATCAATATACATTTTTGCTTAGAAGGGATGAAGAAAGAATTAGATGAAAGTTTGTTTATCATTGAGTATATACTTTGTTTAAATATGTTGACTCTTGGAATTAGGTAGTTATTTTCTCCTCCTGGTTACCTGGTCGTAGGTCACTTATGAGAGTACTTTTTCTGCCTGTGCTGCTGTAGACCTTAAGTAAATTTACAGAATAACATTCTGATGAGAAAAGTGTGTACATATTCCCTAAGACAGCTTCACTTGTACCAGTATTAAAATACTGAATACAGCACAGCACATAGTAGGAATAAGCTCCTGTGAAAACACTTCAAAATTTCAGGCAAAATTGCAAAAAGCAAAAATTGCTTTGTGCCCTATAAGATCAATATGCCATTAATCACTGATTATTTATTTTCAGCTTGAGAGAAAGGCTATGTTTAAGAAGTTGGTAGAGTTAATTTTATTAGCAGTGCATTTTCTCATGAAAGAGCCTCAATTCTAAAAGCAAACAAGATTCAGGAACTTTCTTGATGATTGACAGATAAAGTATTAATCAAAACATCTTGTAGTCCTCTTGTAAAATTCTTATTCAGTCTTATTCAGAAAGATAAAAAGGATACTATTTTTTCACACAGAAATATACTATATAACTCCTAATTATCTTCCTGTTATTATTCAAATATAAGCCTGTGACTTTCAATTATAATATTTGTATGTATCTTAGAATACTTGGGTGTTTTTATAACCATTGTATGTATCTGTTAAAAGATTTCCTCACAATAACCCACAAATTTTAAAGTAGATCAGCTTGCAATCAGCAAGTTGTTTTGGGAAAAGATTCATCAGAATCCATCAGAAAGCCAGAAAGCTGATTTTTTTTTTTTTTTGTTAGCTATATTTGTAAATACATATGCATGTGTAGGAAAGAGGGGACTATAGGAAGAATGAATTACATAGAGTTGTATCTTTTGAAATCCTTTTCATTTTGAACTTTAGCCATCACAGAATTATGTTGCTAATTACTGTAATGCAACATCCTTAATTCTTTGTGGAGCCTGTTTCAGTCATTTGCTTGATAGCTAAATTTTAGAACATAAACATTTTTTTCCTTCCCTATTGACATATTTAACTGCAGACTCTATTGAATACTCATTATTCTGTATAAAGTGGTACAAAATAGAGTCAAATTTACTGTGCAGATGATACTCTGTGATTTTAAGGCCAAAGAAAAGGGAGGTAGGGAGGAGAAAAAAAGTCTATATAAGGTACCAAATAAAAGGTACACTGTTAGCCATAGTGCTACTGTTAAGCAGTTTAAATCAGTCTGTTTGTTAATTGCTTCAGAGTCATACTAAAGCCATTGGGGTCACTGGGGAGGGAGGAAAAGGAGGAAAGCCTTTCCTACCAGGATTATCACCAGCATGTTCAGGTGTCCACAGATTTAGAGTGTTTCTGTTTTCAGGTGCCTAAAGATAAAAATACAGGTAGCCTGAAACTCACAGACAGCTGGAGTTATCTGTGGTTGATATCTGAGAAATTGGAACTAGAAGTCTAAAAATTAGTTAACAGCTTGGAAATTATTGATGAAAACATTATTTTTTTTTTTCAGTATTTAGTGTGGTTCCCAAAGATCCTGATTGATGTTGCAAGCAGAAGGTAGGCTTTGACTTTTCTGTATCTGAGGTCCTTCCTGAGTGGCAAGACCACTGGGCAGCTGTCATTCTTTCACTCCTTTTGTCTCCATCTCATCAACTATTAAGAAGTTTACACAGTGTTGAAGAATTTCAGTGAGAGAGACCGTAAGAGATCCTAAATCAGAACAGTCGTCTGGAGAGGAATAGCCTTGCTTAACATCTCTGCCTGATTAGCTGCCATCTGTACTGAATTTCTGAATGATTTTGGAGTTAATGAAGTTGCACGTAGCAGAGAAAATATGCTGAGATGAAAACAACCTATTAAAAAAATTCTGGATTCTAACATTGACAATTTTTAAAACTGGACTTTACGATGTGTATTTTACATATAGCACAACAAACAGCTTAATCTCACAACTACTTTTGTTTGGCCAACTCAGTAAAATCAAATATTCAAAATATCAGATCTAGTAGATTTTTCTTAAGGGTCTGTCGTCTTTCCTCCTTTAGACAGTCTGCACAGACCACCACAACCTCATTTCAGATGAAAACCAAGGTCTGGGCACTTTCCCAGACTGTCTCTTGCTTTGTTCCCTTTGCAGCTCTTTTAACAACAGGCTCAACTATAATTATCCTCTAGCTGGAGCCAGGCTTTCATAAGTTCAATCAGTGTGTCAGCCGCCTTCATTTGCACTAAAGGATCTTTTCTTCCCAAGGCAAAATATATAAACATGAACCGATACAAATATAGGACAATCATTCCTTTTAAATTGCGCCATGAATCAGAGCTACTCTCCTCCTTGCTCGCTGAGGTCCCTTTCTGCAAATGCCACACACATGTACATGCCACTGAACAGCTGAAAGTTTACACTAGACTAATGGTTTGTTGCAACTTGTAAACTCATCAAACAGACTTGAAACAGGATTATATAAATCTATTAAAAATCTCTCGGCAGAGGATAAATGAAAGACTATTCTATATTAATGTCTGGGTACTCTGAAAGTTGGAATATACTTCTCGCCTACCATGTACTCGCTCTGTTGTCTCAGGTGTTCACTTAGTCTCTCTTTGCCTGAGTTTCTTATTCTTGGAATAAGAATAAGAAACTAGATTGCTATTATAGATTAGTATAATAGAATAATATTTTATTATTGTGCAGTGTGAAATAATATTGCTTCTGTACATCTTGCATAGTGGAAGAGTGAATTCCATAAAGACTGCTAGTGTTGTTGTAATTATAGTGGACTATAGGACTTACAGATAATGTATAACTTGTTAGTTAAATTTTATTATACTTTATCTGGAAAAATCTGACATGCTTTCAGGCATAAGTGATCTTCTTCATATATCTGTGTACTTAAAAGCTAAGCTTAAGCTGAGGATAACTTCTCAGGTTTTAATTAGATAAAAATTTGTTAACAACTAAGTAGATGGTTATAGATAGGGGCTGAGGAGACAAAATACGTGTTTTGCTCCTAAAGAAAAGAGATAATATTGTTTTGGACTCTTTTGCTTTCATATTCCCGATGAGTTTTGAAGTTTAGTTTCAAGTGCATCTTTGAAAGGTGCTCTGTTGCTTTCCCTTGAAAATTGAGAGTGAAAGATTGCAGATGAAGTAATTGTTTTGAGCAACATGTTACTCCCGTAGCAGTTGGTATAGTCCTTCATTGACTACCTGTGTGAGTCCCTTCCAGCCCATAAGCACCATAGTGGGTGCTTATTTCCACCTATATAATTACCAGGAGAACATACAGCATTGCGTGAGACTCATTTCTGCATAGGAGGCTTCATGTTGTGAAGAATTCCATATTAGATCACCAAGATGGAAATTACAAGGGCGTATTCTTCAGGGCATCATGCTTTTCCTTGAAAATGTATTTTGAAATATTTGTTTTGCCAAGCTGCACTCTACGTAGATGATATCTGAACTGGAGAAATGGGCTGTCTCTGGAATACTATATATTAGTATTGTTGTCATAAGCCAATATCCCTTTAAACTACAATTTACAGAAAAGCTGCAGACCAACATGCCTATCTCTGTATAACTAGCAGTCATGAAATGTGTGCCAAAAAAGCTGTAGTACACAATTATGTTCTTAATTATAATCAGATTTTCTCAGCAGATATTTATGAATATTTCTAAAATACACAAGTCTATGTGATTTCTCTAGCTAAACTTGCTGGTCCAGTAAATATATTGCATTGTAATATAAATATATTTCCTAATATATTTGCTAATACACATCTCTTACCTTTGAAGATGGAGATGGTAACAGAGACTGTATGAAGAACAGAGCTATATGTAGAGGACATTCAGAGCAGTTTTGATACCAATTTGATGCCCAGGGTCAGAATATGCTCAACTGTTAATCTAATCTTTATCTATGTATATGTTCTCATACAGAAGTGTCTGTACTCATGTACAGACATATATAATTGTAGAGGATGTCAGAATTCTGAGTGTGAAGTCAGAGTCTTAGTGTTACAGTATTTACAGATGTTACAGATGTTTAAAATCTTTATCTTTAATCTTTATCTTTTATTTTTAAGCAGATTAAAACATTCTTAAAATAAAATTTTCTCCCTACCAGAAATATATCATGCCCATACCTAATGCCTTGTTGAAATGGTGATGGCCTGTTTTAAAGACCAGATAAAGACTAGACCTTCCCAAACTATTCCCGACACAGATCCTATTTCTCACTCAGCTACAGCAAGAATGGTGCATTTTCCTTATGTGAACTACAGTTCTTTTGTAGTTAATGCTGGTGCAAAGCTAATTTCAGAGATGTCAGTTACAGCCTGCTGCTCACTGATTTAAGGCAAGGAGCCTTTGGGAAAATGTAGGAGGTGATTGCCTAATTAGCTTGTATCATTGTGCGTACATGGTACAGCTGATGGCTTCACATTGCATAGGCAATATCAAGTATTATACTGTCTAAATTGGGTGCCTGATGGACAATATTTCATATTGTTACAATGTACCATAGATAGTACAATACTAGGCACAAATGGCTACGTATGCTTATGCAACATATGTATATGTGGTATATTCTTAACAGGTTTCTTGCTAGTTATAAAACATGCTCCATAATTCTGACTCATTAAAGTGGAAAATGATGGAAGTATGAATAAAGTTGCATCATCTTCTGTGGCAAAAGGCAGGGAAAATAGAAGCACCAGAAGCACTACAGAAAACTGTAGTGCTGATGAAGGGAGGGACGTGGAGCTTCTGGAGAGGGTCCAGAGAAGGGCAACCAGGATGATTAAGGGAATGGAGCATCTCTCGTATGAAGAGAGGCTGAGCGAGCTGGGCCTGTTTTCTCTGGAGAAGAGACGGCTCAGAGGGGATATGATTAATATGTATAAGTTCAGGAAGGGAGAATGCAGGGAGGAAGGGGACAGGCTGTTCTCACTGGTGGCCAGCGATAGGACGAGGGGTAATGGCCACAAACTGAAGCACAAGAAGTTCCGTCTCCAGGTGAGGAGCAACTTCTTTACTGTTAGGGTAACAGAGCAGTGGAACAGGCTGCCCAGGGAGGTTGTGGAGTCTCCTACTCTGGAGGTCTTCAAAACCCGCCTGGATGCCACCCTGTGCCACATGCTCTAGGTGTGCCTGCTTGAGCAGGAAGGTTGGACTAGATGATCTGTAGAGGTCCCTTCCAACCTTAAATATTCTGAAATATTCTGAAATATTCTGAATTATGATTGTTTTATTCCATATTATTAGTATAATAAAAGATACTACCATTCTCTATAGAACTTTGTATCTTTGATAATTTTGAATTAGCATGGTCAAAAGCACTTGAGGTACTCCATAAAGTGACTTTTAATTTGCTATTAAAACTGAGAACTATACAAAGAGAGTTTTATTGCTAATGCTCGTATTCTAGCAAATTTGAGAAATGCAGGAATATGACTGAACAAACTTTCTCAAAGCATTGCCATTCCTCTTAGATTTCAACTGTGAGCTTCCATAGGCAAGGGCTATTTCCATTTCTTCCTTTCTGCTCAGAAGAATGTAATCCTCCTGCTATCATCTAATTAGCAGGAATGAGACTCTCCACGCTGCAGGCACAGGCACTAACACAAGTTTGAGGAGCCACTGTATAGACATCAATGAACACTTTATTAAATTACACAGTTTCCTAAGCAGCCACGGTCTCTCAATGCCCCAATTCTTTATGCTTTAGTGAACTGCCTCTGCTCTGTGAAGCTGTAAGGTTTTAGCCTGAGCTGAAGATGCAAACTCCTGATGAGATTATGGTGAGTTTTTAGATATTTGGCATGCTTCTGTGGTTATTCTGCTTCTCCTATGAGTCTGATAGTTCACTGGCAGGTGAAAGTATTGGATAGCATAGATGAAGAGATTTAGAATTTCACCTGCCCTCAAGGAAAATAATGTCTTTTCTTGTAATACTTCAGCATTATTCATTAGAATTCACCCTGTTCAGGAAACCCCTCCAGGATACAGAAAAAGAATATTAAGTCCCCAGGTTTAGCTATTCAACTGTCTCTCTGTTTTGGCCCTTGGCAACATCCAGACAGAATTTTCTGATCTTTTCATTTCTGGAAAGATCATGGTCTGTCAAAGATCGAATGGACTGAATAAGAAGTAAATGTGGTATTAAAAAGATCTGCACAACTACTCTTCAATACAAATTGTGTATATGTATATACTTTGTATTGAAAAATAATGTAGCTCTTGTGTCTATATTGGTTTACTTTCTGTGATAATTCACTATTTTCCCCTTACTTCTTCATTTGTCAGAGTGGAAAACAGCATTTCAAAACTCACTGTTTGCTGCTTTTCATCAAAATATGTCATTATCCTCCTTTCAACCATAACATACTCCACTATAAGAAAAAGAAAATACTCATAGGTAAAGAAGGGGACTGCTAAATAGAGGACATCAGTTTAGTAATAAGTGAATATGGATATTTTAATATTCTGCTGCCCTTATCCATGTTATCCAGGGAAACATAATCATGAGTTATATAGAGTGGAGAAAAAGAGTGGAGAAAAAGAACTAAGTTCACGCTTAAAATGACAGATTTTTGCTGACAATTGATGAGATAAATGAGATCCCAAAATCTTGTTTCAGCTGCAAACTATTGCTACAAATAGGTCTGATTTTTTTGTCCTAGTGCTTAACCTAAAACCTTCCATGTTGTGATTGAAAACAATTGCTTGTGTGTATAGGCCATGGGGAGTAATTTCTTCTTGCAAGAGCATTGGTGCCTTTTCCATCTTTTTGTTTTCTACTTCTGGACTGGAAAAATATCATTATTTGATCTTTCAGAAAGGACTTTTTTTTTTTTTCCACTAAATACTTTGTTACTGACCTGAATTTCTGATTATTTACATCTTGATACTGTGATGTTCAAACCTGGATTTAGCATTTAATATAAAGCTGAAAGGAAAGTAAGGATTATATCCTTTTTCTTCAGAAAGATACTCTTGTTCATATATCTGGTACACATACTGACTTCCTGAAGAAAGATATCTTGTTCACTCATCACCTTCACATATGGGCGAGTTATGTTTTGTGTTTTAAAACGTGAGTGTTAAGCAATACACAGTATCGATAATACTGTAATACTCATTTTTTTCATTTGAGATACCCTCATTCCTCAATTATTTTCACCAGAACTTGTTGGACAATTTCTTACTATTGTGTGCATTTTATTAGCTAAGTATATTCTTTACTAAATCAAATCTTATATATTCCAGAAAATTAGTCTTTTAGGAACATTTTGAACTCAGGTTATTGGGTTTTTTTTTTTTTTTATTTATTCTTTTTTCTGTTTATAGATTAAAAAATTACTTCATCCAAATTATAGAAAAAATAT
Source organism: Nothoprocta perdicaria (assembly GCF_003342845.1). Lineage (NCBI taxonomy): Eukaryota > Metazoa > Chordata > Aves > Tinamiformes > Tinamidae > Nothoprocta > Nothoprocta perdicaria. The sequence goes on along the minus strand of NW_020455778.1, from coordinate 110,355 downwards.
TGATCAAGTAGAAGGATCTATGGAATTTCACTGGTAGAAAGAAAAAGGAGAAAAGTAGAAAGATCTATGGAATATGGATGAGGCACTGGACAAAGATGTACCCCAATAGGTAGTCCGGAGAATAGGATGCAGCAAGGAATTAAATTTTACAGGGGTCAGATAGGGAACAGAAGTGAAGGAGATTTAATTCACTTTTCATGTTTACAAGTTACAAAGCTTCTACCACTTTCTCACTGCTGAGTGCATAATTTCTCTCCTAGATGTTTAGGAACAAAAATAAATTTGGATGTCAATGTGTAAATGATGAATTGCTGTTATAATGATTTAGAGTTAATGTCTTGTTGGGAAAAATGAAGGCACCATATACAGAAAGCTAAGAATTATTGTTAGGTGTACCAGTTAGCTAATTAAGAAAAAAAACCTTTAATAGTCAAAATCTTTATACAAGAAAGCTTACTTCTATCTACTTCCTTTTCTTTAGTGCTCTGCTTACCCTGTCAATGCCCTATTGTATCTGTCCTAGGATGGACTACTTTAGCCTTCCTCAGGAAGGAGGAGGAAAGGGTTAGGATGAGCTGTCAACATCCAAAGAACTCCTCAGGACTATATTCTCAGTAGGAGTTTCTTCCTCCTTGCTTGGAGAAGCAGGGCAGTACCTTTACTCCTCCTCTGTCCCACAGCGATGTCTGCTTAGTGTTATTTTATTTATATTATACACCTATATTTCTGTAATTCCCCACATCCATCTTATAAAACATAAGTTAGATTTTCTTAGATTAGTATCAAAACTTGAATATTCAGTTCAAATTTCGAAGTGGATCACGGGTTTCAGGGCTTCTGAAGTTCAAAGGTATAGCTGTCTACTTTAAAAACTCATGTTATAATTTAATAACTGTAAGTGTGGTCACTGCACTGTATAAGTGTTCTGCTGGAGGCTACAAAATGAGTAGTTTATTGACAATTTACCAATTATCTTCTTAGTCTGATCTGGGCAATTACATTGTGAATGGCTGTAGGCAACTTCATTGGGACATAATAGATAAAACCAGGGACATAAATCTGTAATATAAGAATGATAGGATTAGAGCTCACTAAGAACTGATCATTTAAAACAACTCATTTGTTTGCCTCAGGCACTCTCAAACAAACCTTTATAAAAAGTATTTGTTTTTTTTTTTTTTTCCTCTTAAGGTATAAGTTCCACTAGAAGAGGGAAATATTTTGTTGTGTTTTGAGAAGGGGTCTCTTACAGAAGGGTCTATTTCAAATATGTGCATCATCATACTATGCTCTAGAGCATTAAATTTCTTTCCCTGTTTTAGTAAGAATATGATATAAAGATAAAACTAAATTATCTAAGAGCTTGAGGCTCTTTGAGACTGATGGAGAAATGAAGCATTTTCACACTTAGCTACCTTCCTAGCTTATTAAACAGATCAGATTAATTCAAAATCAAGCCGGAGTTTGGAATTTGTTCGTGATTGCTTAAGTTGAGAGTCAGATCTGAAATAGAAAGAGCTTACGAGCTGACCACATTGTCCACTGAAAAGAGGAAATCGAAATGGTAGCAGATACATGTCAGAGCAGTGTGAAAGCAGCCTATGGTGCCAATTCAACACTGGAGGCTGGGGAGAGGCTCAAGAGATTGGGGAAATGGAGCAGAAAACAACAAATGTTTCTCACTGTGGCTTTGCAGAGATAGTGCTATTGATGTCAGAGGCATCACACTGCTGCAGCTCATGTAGAGAACAAAAACTGAATGTACTCCATTACTTTCTATAGTAGAATAAGGATTGTTCTCATCATAAAATTTCAATATTTTAATCTAATTTGTTGCAAAGCCTTTTATGTTCAGAAAATATCTTCTTCATGGACTTCACAAAATAAAAACATTTGTGAGTGTGAGTAGTTAATGGCATTCAGTTAAAATAGAAATGGAGATGATATATGACAGTACACAAATAATTTTAAGGTCAATTTTAGAAAACGTCTACATGAAAAAATATATATATTATATAAGGTTTTTATCACTATTACAGTTTTTAATTTTAATTTAATTCTGCTCATTTCTAAAGGATTTCTAAAGGTTTCTTAATGTTCTAAAGAACATTAATAGGCAAATAAAAAGAAGAAATTGTTTAGGAAATACTTTTCTTAAAAAAAAAAAGAATAGCTAAGAGCAAAAATAATAAATGTGAGTCTGATAAGTCGATAACTTATTGTAGATCAGCTAAAGGTGTTAATGGGCTGTCTTACATATCTGTTACATGTCAGGGGTTTCAGGCGCTCTGAGGTTGGTTTTAGCATTAGTGCAGTTACTGATGTGTATTTTGATGTCAAATATTAGTCATTTTTGTGGCTGGAGGAAGCAAAATATAGTATTTTTAAAATTTTGAGAAATATAGTCTTCTAGAGAAGACTGTACATTTGGAGTCAAGAAAAAAATCAGGGTTGGATTAATATCCTCTCTTCTAAATTCTGAAAGATAGAGAAGTAATTATCCTGTGGAAACCACATGCTTGTTTTTAAATTGTTAGCTGAAAGTTAATGGTAAAGTGATTAATAGTGAATATTGAAGATCATTGAATAGTGAAGATTATTCTAACTGGTAATTCTGATTCCTGTTTCTTACTGAAGATTATTTGAAGAAAACTCATTAAAAAACAAAAAAGACCAACAAACCAAAAACTTGTGTGAGAGTAAAATTGGGCAAAATGTTCCTCTGTAATGAGTTTAATTTTATTTAGAAGGGTATTACACACAAACATGAGATCTTAGCATATGTTTTATAGGTTACAGAAAGATTGAAGGGGTTTTCTTTTTTTCTATTCTATTTTGGGAAAGAGTGAAGATGTAATCCTGTGGAGAAAAAAGCAGCAATAGATCTGAAAGACCAGTGAAATATAGTTTATTTAATACTATCTTGTCTTACCTAAAATTAATATAGTGTTTAAGGACAGTACTGTTTACTGTTAAGTACTGTTTAAAAATACTAATCTAAAGACAAACAAAACTGTTACTTTTCTGATGATTTTAAAGGCCCTTTTCTAAGATTAAAAAAAAAAAAAAAATCACCAGAATTTAGGTATCTTTAGTTTTCTAGGGAATTAAAAAACAAATGATAAATTTGTCTTCCTTTATTCTCTTTATTCTCTCTTTTAATCTTCTCCTCCTTCTAGCCCTGCAGGTTATCACAAAACTCAAGTTATGTATTACGGAACAGATACTTCTCTCTGTTTTCTGTACTTATATACTGAAAAGTTCCCTTCAATGTTCAGACATTATTTTTTCCAACATTTTCTCTTTAATGACTCTTTGGATATCTGATCCTTTTACTACAATGTAGGTTGCTAGCTTATTTTTAAAGATAAATGTTATCACTTCAGTGTAGATGACTATCAAACACATAACATTTAAGATAGGAAGCTGAACTCCAGTACAAGTCTCTAAGAGGAGGAAAAGACCTTGCTGGTGTGAGCATCCATTAAGCAAGCTGGCTTGCTTGCCAAGTCCATGTACATTAGCTACTTTTGTGACTTTAACAAATTTCATCTGAGCTTTCATTCCGCTGACCTAATTTAACAAGAAGGAAATTCAATAACAAGCCCTAATACTGAAACATTATATCCCAAGAGGAATTTAACAGTGTTTCTACATCAAATAATAATGTGTGAATAGTTGAATATATATATATATATACACACACCAATGACAACAAGAAAGAGGGAAAAAAAATTAAAGGGAAAGCAAAAAAAAAAAAAATCTCCTTTTTAATTGAACCAGTAACTGTATAATTTTTATGGAAACTGGCTTTGAAATTCTTATTATCTTTGAGAAAAACATTTTTAAGTATCTGAGAGTAAACCACCAAGATTCACCAAGGGGAAATCATGCTTGACTAACCTGACCCCCTTCTACGAAGGAATATCTAGCTGGATAGATGAGGGCAGAGCGGTAGATGTGGTCTATCTGGATTTGAGCAAGGCTTTTGACACCGTCCCTCACAGCATCCTCCTGGGCAAGCTCCAAAGGTGTGGGATAGATGAGTGGACGGGGAGGTGGATTAGGAATTGGCTCAATGGCAGGGTGCAGAGAGTGGTTGTCAATGGTGCGGAGTCCAGCTGGAGGCCTGTACTTAGTGGTGTCCCCCAGGGGTCAGTTCTCGGTCCGGTCCTGTTCAACTTATTCATTAACGACCTGGATGAAGGGATGGAGTGCTCCCTCAGCAAGTATGCCGATGATACCAAACTGAGAGGAGTAGCTGATAGCCCTGAGGGCTGTGCTGCCGTCCAGAGGGACCTGGACAGACTGGAGGACTGGGCGGTGAGAAACCTCATGAGGTTCAACAGGGGCAAGTGCAGGGTCCTGCACTTGGGGAGGAATAACCCTGGACACCAGTACAGATTAGGCGTGGACCTGCTGGAGAGCAGTCCCGCAGAGAGGGACCTGGGTGTCATGGTGGACGACAAGTTGACCATGAGGCAGCAGTGTGCCCTGGTGGCCAAGAAGGCCAACGGGATCCTGGGATGCATTAAGAAGAGCGTCTCCAGCAGGTCGAGGGAGGTGATCATCCCCCTCTACTCAGCCCTGGTGAGGCCACATCTGGAGTACTGCGTCCAGTTCTGGGCTCCCCAGTACAAGAGGGATGTGGAGCTGCTGGAGAGAGTCCAGCGCAGGGCTACCAGGATGATCAGGGGCCTGGAACATCTGCCCTATGAGCAAAGGCTGAGAGAGCTGGGTCTGTTCAGCCTGGAGAAGAGAAGGCTGAGGGGGGACCTGATCAGTGTGTATAAATACCTCAAGGGAGGCAGTGAGGAGGAGGGGGGCGGCCTCTTTTCAGTGGTGGACAGTGATAGGACTAGAGAAAATGGCTTCAAACTGAAGCATCGGAAGTTCCACAGGAACTTAAGGAAACATTTCTTGACAGTGAGGGTGACAAAGCACTGGAACAGGCTGCCCAGAGAGGTTGTGGAGTCTCCTTCTTTGGAGATCTTTAAAACCCGCTTGGATGCAGCCCTGTGCCACGTGCTCTAGGTGACCCTGCGTGAGCAGGGGGGTTGGACTCGATGACTTCTGAGGTCCCCTCCAACCTTGGGCATTCTATGATTCTATAATTCTATGAAATCACAGTTGGTGGACTCTGTATCTTTGATTTAAAAGAACATAATCGTTGATTGTGATAGATAATATCCAAAGAAGATATGAAAGACCACATTTCCACCCTAAATCCTGAGGTTTTGTCCCAGACATTTTTTAATCAACATGGACTTTTGTTGGAAATTTCTTGAGAAGCAAGCCAATATCAAATCCCAAAGAAATGATTCTGTGAATGTTTTACATAGCCCTGCTTTGAATAATCAAAATATATAAGCTATGACATCATGTTACTGAGGTTGGACAGTTGATGTTACTTTGCTATAAAATAACCCACACCAAATACACAACTAAGGTTTCCCTTTACAGATTAACCAAGTAAGAAAACTTCTATCTTTTCTATCTGCATATGTAACATGTATAGCACAAGTTTCCATGTGTCTATGCATACAATCTACTAGATATGCAACTGAAAGATATCTTTCAAGAAAATGTGGTTTCTCATGTTCACACCATTATGTGTTTAGCATATCTGAATATACCTAATCTGAGCTTCTAGTAGTCTACTCTATATTCAGAATGCAATGATATTTGTAGTAGCCCTATTATATTTTTTGGTAATTTATATCTATTGTTAAAATAATTTATATTAATTGAATGCTTTGGAATGTTTTGATTGGAGATTTGAGTATTTAGAAGCTTTTACTGTCACTTTTTCCCATTCTGGCTTGCATACTCAAATGAAAAGAAACTCTCTGAAGATTTACAAGATTCCAACAAATGTTTCAAATCAAAGCAAAAATTGGAACGGAAACACTGTGTGTGTGATCAATGCCAAGTAAGAATATAAGTAAAAACTGCCTGAATCTCTTTTCCTGAAATACAGACTTTCAAAAGTTCTATTAGGAGGATGAAAATAAAACACAAATAAAGGTGGGAGAAAAGCAAAGATGAATGTTTTTGTTTGTTTGTTTGCTTGTTTGTTTTTTTTCTTTCTTTCCTCTGCTGTAACGCTCCCCATGTTGAGATGCACTTAAGTATTCTGGAAAACTAAAACTATTTAGGAGTCATAATACAGACTTCCTTTAATAAATACTTTCCTCAATTTAAAGCTGACTTTTTGCATCAAACCATATTGCAAGAACACCATCTCAAGAATTTTTTCTATTTAAAAATTTGCTTCTTGTCATGTTGTATTTCTTCTGATGCATATGATTTTCTCTTTTGCCATTTAAAACACCCCAGAGATGCTAAAACTGGGGCTTTACCATTTCCTCATTTCTAAAACTGCTTAGTGTTGGCCTTTCGGGCCTCTTGATAGTAAGATTACTAAAACACTAGATCTCTTGTAAATCAAATCAGGTGGAAAACAGCATTTGAAGTCTGGAGTATTTAATGTGTAAGTTTTAGCAGTGTTAGTCTATATAAAGAACACTCTTAGAACCTCCTAAATCAAAAGGTTTTAATAGGAAAATAGCTGGTCATCTAAGTGCATTTTTATTCTTTCTTTTGAAAGTATTTTGAAAGTATTGAAGTATTTTGGAAAACAGCTATCTAACATTTGGAATGGTCTCATTATCTCAAGTTTTCAGGATAACCTTTATATTCATAATTAAGTTGCTTTCTATGTCATAAGATTTTGCAGCTGCAGTGCACAGTAGGAGGGGAAGCATTTCAAATTAGACTGTCTCTTTTCTGTTTGCTTTCAGGGTTTGGTTACTATGTACAGATCAGAGATGAATTGCTGGAAACTGCTTGGCTGCATCAGCAACTAGAGGCATAAGAAAGCAAGTGAAGAGAAGCAGAACTGTTGACTCCATCACTGCCTGTCTCGGGGAGCCTCAACAGTGGGGAGCTATGACAGTGAGGCAAGTCCTGATACTTCTGCTGCTCTGGATGTGGCTGCCACATCCCTGCTGTACAGAAATGCTCTTCAGAAGGACTCCTGATCTCAGACCCAAAAGCTTTGTGGGGCGCGAATTGGGGAGCAATGGAAAAGCGCTTCACCGCCAGAAGCGAGGCTGGATGTGGAACCAGTTTTTCCTTCTCGAGGAATACACGGGATCTGATTATCAGTATGTAGGCAAGGTAGGTAAAGATTAAGGTTTGTAATTTCTCTATTATTTTCAAATTTACCAGACTAGCTACAGAGCTCCCATTTCTACATTTTATTCTCATGCGTAAGAAACAGATTTCTGGGCAATAGTTATACTATACAGAAATTGGTTACGCTTTGTTTGTTCCTTAGTGGTTACACTTCACTTGTTAGTGGTTACACTTCATATTTTTGTTAGTGTTAGAACTTCTAAAAGTAGTAAGAATGGAGTTTACTAGCTAAAGTAATTCACTAGTCCTCGAATGAAATAGAATGCAGACATCTGAAAAATTTGTTTTCTTTAGAATTTTATTTTTACTAGCAGCCTACTCAAACTCCCTTTTGTATCAGAATAAAGTATTTTGAAATTTATTATAAAATCTTTTTCAGTTGTTTCTCTCTAAGTATTTTGTGTATTTCAACATGTAGGAGTGTTGCTAACTCTCCTAGAATTTCAATAAAGTGAAAGTGAACTGGAAATGAACTTCATCAACAGCCACCTGATAGAAAACAGGTAATTAAGAAGTGAAGTACAAGATAAGTCATCGGAAATGCTCATTTGACTACCTTTTACACTGGACACCTACAGTCTGGATGTATTCTTAAAATCATTTTCAGTCACTGTTTACATTTTGTTAGGAAATGGTCTAGTCCAACTACCATCCTAGGGTCACCTACAGCAGGTTGCTCATTTTAGGTATCTCCATGGACAGGGACTCCAAAATGTCTCTGGACAACCTGTTCCAGTGTTCAGCTACTCTAGAAGTTGGGAGGAAACACACACACACACACACACACACACACACACACACACACACACAAAAAAAAAAATTAGAGAGAAATAAAGAAAAGTTTAAGTGTTTAAATGAAAGTTTATGTATGTCAATTTGTGTCTTACATCCTTTACTCAGATACTTGTATGCATTGGCAGGGTCCCCCTGAGTCTTCTCTCATCCAGGCAGACGAATTCCAGCTCTCCCAGCCTCCTCTCATATAAGACATAGAAGAAATGCTTGGTCCAGGTCAGACTAATGGCTGAAGAAAGCTGGCTTTGCCTGCAAAATAATTCATTGAAAGAAAACATTATGCATTGTATTTGGGAATATATCAGACTGAGTGAGTTGAGCTTGTTTTCTCTGGAGAAGGTTGAGAGGGGATCTGATTAATATGTATAAGTACATGAAGGGGGAATGTAGGGAGGAAGTGGCCAAGCTCTTCCCGGTGGTGGTCAGTAATAGAGCAAGAGGCCATGGGTGGAAGTTGAAACACAGGCAGTTCCATCTCCATACGAGGAAGAACTTGGCTGGGAGGATGACAGAGCCTTGGCACAGGCTGCCTAGGGAGGTTACGGAGTCTCCTTCTCTGGAGATCTTCCAAACCCGCTTGGATGCTGCCCTGTGCCCCGTGCTCTGGGTGTCCCTGCTGGAGCAGGGGAGTTGGACTAGATGATCTCTAGAGGTCCGTTCCAACCTGAACCATTCTGTGATTCTTTGAAAATCCAAGGAAATAAACAGGTTTCCATGATACTTAAAATTCAAGTACTTAAGTCTCCTTCAGAAGAGGAACAGTATGTTTTAAAGTCAGTATTCTACAAAACATCCTGGTAATAGCTGCTTTTATTTCATTATTTTTGAATATTTATGTTCCCCAATCATCCCTCAAAGTGTGAGTGATATTAATAATTTTTTTGCTCTCATAATGACTGAAGGAAGATTCTTTACAGAAAATAGAAGAGAAAGAGATAAAAGTTTAATCGGCTATTTAATCTTTGTTTGGTTAATTAATCTGTGTTAGAAAAAGAGATAAGATGTTGACAAACACAGTATTTACTTAGGTTGACAGAAAATAAGAAATGTTTGCAACTGCAGAGTAAGTACAGGTAAGTAAAATAGTAAATATAAATACAGAGCTGAGAAAAGAATGAGGAGCAGTTAAGACTGCATTTTCACTTTTTTTTTGCTCTCGTTAAAGCAAAAAAAAAGTTGCTAATTAGAGCAAGAAATCTTAAAATTAACCTAAGGATCTAAAATTGCCCTGTAGTCAATTCCTTTCAGGTTTGGGCAAAGTGTAGAAAATGTATAAAATTAACGGTATGATAGCGTCATGTTTGTATAGAGAGTTTTGCACTTAAAATCTTTTTCTGTCAAAAAGAGAAAGACTTTGTATGTGTATGTAACTAAGAATTTAATGTTACTGTAATTTATATTTTAGCAGTCTAATAGACCAAGTTCTCAAATTATTAAGGAGAAAAAAATAAATAATAAGTAAAATTGTAGTAAAATTGATGCGCATTGGGATGACACAGTCAACATCTAATTTCCCCAAGAAAGACTGGGAGAGAAGCAGAAGTCATGTCTATGAGCAGGTTTCCACACCCTGCCTTTTTGCTGGAGGCAAGCAAAATGAAGCCAAAGGAAGCTCAAACCAGTCCTGAGATCTTTCAGTGTCAGGTCAGTCCAAAGGCTGCCTGCAGCCTGCTGAGCAGCAAGAAAAGAAGATTAAGTGGATGTAAGAGAAGAACAACTGAATTCAGAAAAAAAAAAGTGAAAACTGGGAAAATAATTTAAAAAAATGCTTGACAGCAAGGCAGAAGAAAATAGACTAGGTTGCTAGACAAAGAAGGAATTTAAAGTAAACCATCTGAGAGTAAAAGGAGGCACAAACAACTCAAGCAAAAATAGAGAAATTCAAAATTACAGGAAATTGTCTGAAAATCCATAGATCTGTCTAGAGTTTCTGGATATTTCTTTTTACATAGTTTTCTCCAAAGTTTAATGTTTGGATAGGTCAAATAAAGTGCCACCTTAGTTTCCCTGCTATATGTGTGGATATACTGCTTGTAAATAGAGTGTCTTCAGAAGAAGCATAAAGTAGAAATAAATTATTCATGGCCAGTGACTAGAAAAGAATATTTTTCAAAATAAGGTTGAAAATAAGGACTCAGAATGATTTCTTAAAATGGAAAATAATAGTCAGATGACAAATACATCAGTGAAATGATCCACAGAAAATCAAAACCAGGATTCTAGATAGATTTGGATTTATGAATTTGAGTCTGCTTGCTTGCAGGGATTATGTGTGTGTGTGTTTGTTTTTAAGTTTCTTATCTTGCATTTTTATATCCATCAAGAGAAGCCAAAAACTGTTGGATATAACTTTATTCTTGAAAAAAAATGTATAGAATTCAGAATACAATTTGTATATTCATTTATTCCCTGTTTAGGTCAGTTTTACAAGATCCTACTGAAGTAACATTATGGCAATGAATAGCAGTAGGCTCAGTGAATATATATGATACTTAATGCAGTAACAGCTGGAGAGTTTCTTGTTTAAATCAACCATATGCTGAAATGGTAACATAGTCACAACAGCCAAATATTTATTGATGGCTTCTGGGCATTCATGGCTTATTTCAGGGCAATATTATTATTATTATAAAGAAGCACAGTTGGCCTTTCCTTTGTGCAATATGCAGCATTCTGCGGATAGAAATCAAGATACAGAATAACATTATGACTATATTTTCTATATACAGAATCTGTACTGCATTATGACTATTTTCTACATACCGAATGTGTACTGCTATTACATTATTAAATAATATATACAATGGCAGTTTATAATAAAATTTAGAACCGTACAGAGCAGTATATGAAACCAGACCTATGTATGTATTACATGATTTTTGAGCTAAATTTTTAAAAATATACCAGGAAACAGTAGTTCTGGGAAAAGGTACTTTTCAGAATACTAGTGACACAACACAGAGAAGTTCAAAATGAAGGTTAAAACTCAGATATGCTATAGTATTCAGATTTGATTTTAGAATTATGGTTAATTCTTCCTTTCTGTTTTAACTGTATAGAAAATCTATAATCTATTATGCTTTCTTGTATGCTGAAGGCCATTTCATATTTTTTCTCTATTTTATTAATATCTGGCTTCAAAGACCATTTGTTAATTTCTCAAAAAAGTGGTGCAATTACAAGGCATGACTCATTTTTTAGCAAGGTTCTGAAAAATTGAAATTATCTTGCATATATTCAGAGAAAATTCTTTAATAGAATATTATTTTATATTTAAAAGAAAAATGTTATTAGTTATCACTTAAAGGATTTTGTTCTGGTACAGTATACCAACAATTTCTTAATTTATAGTCATTCGCAAATAGATTCTTCATCTATATCGAAGTTTATTTTCTTTCCTTTTTATTTCCCCATTGCCAATTGCTTCATTCTTGTAGATACTTTTTCTGCTTTGCTGAGATGATGACTTTTTCAAACAACTTCTCTTTGAAGGAACTGAGTCGTTATGTATTATAAAGAATCAGTTGTAATGAATTTTTCAGAATACTTTCAGAGCACTTCCAGAGACTGGAGTTGTTACTTAAAGTGCAGCTTTTTAGCATCTCAAAAGACAATTTATCATATATTAAGTAATATAGAGTAAAATGTAATATAAAGACAATATTCTTAGTTGGAATGGTTTTTCATTTAGAATGTAGTTGTTTATATGTAAATTCATATATAATCTTGGAACTCTTACTGGAAAGGATTATCCTGGTAGTATTCATAACCACATACTTCTAAATCCACCCTCTACTTCTGAAATGAAAAGCAGAACATGCCGACCTCACTTAGTTTCTGTCATTGAAAGGCTCTCAAAAGACACAGACTTCTGAGGAAAGAGCTAGGGCTTTTGGGAATGGCTGCACACAGCACATTTCCAAGAACAACCATACTAGTTTCTAGCCCATCTTTCTCTTTTTTTTTGTAGCTGTCTGTGTGGATACTGGTGCTATGGACATCTGAAAATGATATACCACAGAAGAGTTACTCAGGAGCTTCCTTAGTGTTTAACTGGGTGAGGTCTGAAAAGCAGCCTTCCCCAAAGTGGTATTACTTTTAGACACCTCAGCAAGAGTGGAGTGTCTAACAAAAGTGTGACTGGAGCCCTAGACATCCAACCATCCATTTATTTACAAGATGTTAAGTAAGGAAGCCTTGGATGTTCTGTGTACTTTAGTTAAACTGACATTTATTGGAATTAAATATTCTCTTCTGTCAAGTTGTTAGTATTGATTCTCAATCGGTAACCCAGTGAGACATAATTATCACAGAATTTGAAACCATGACTCAGATGAAAAGATAAAGAGTTTTCCTGAAAGTCCATTTTCTGTTGATATAAAAAAAGAAAAATTGACTAAGATTTAAATCTGTAGAGTTTCCATTGCTGATGAAGAAGTAAATTTTGAAGAAAGAAAAGGTAAAGCAATTCCTTAAAAGACTGTATCTCTCTTTTAAGGCAGTAGAGTCAATAGGACTGTCCCCTCAGTCAGAACCACTGAGCTATGTAGTATTTAAACCAATGGGACTTTGTCCCTTCTTGGTAGTTGATATTGGTAAGTTGGGTGTGTGAGGAGGTTGAGCAAAGTTTTTGGCTGGAGTCTGAAAGAAAGAAAGTAGGAAATACACACACACCCGCACACACGCTCTCACACACACATACATATACACACATACACACACACACACACATATATATGCTTATATATGCATATATATTACAAGACAAAACCGATGAAAAAGTAGGCTACTCATCAGTGGCTCAGTTCAAATACTTTGCAGAAAAGATTTGGTTCTGCAGAACTGAAAGGGAGAGTGGCCTATTTTTTAACAAAGTGCACTCTATGAGCTGAACACAAGGGAATTGCTGAGAGCATGCCTGTGAGAGTATGGATACTGCTAGGATAAAGTTATCAGGGCAGTGTACTAATCTAGTTATATACCTTCTTAACCAACTAGTATGATGCAACAAGAAGCGGCATAGTTTCATGTGTTCTGGTTCCAGGGTTGTATCCTTATCACATTGTCCCTGGCAATGTTGTCTGCATCAGTTGCTGGTTCTAGGCTCACATCACGTATCTCTAGGCAGCTAATACCAGATGACCTTGTAGAAAATTGCAAACATGTCCCATTCAACTATTTGAATCACGGCACCAAAAAGAAAGAAAACATTCTTCGTGCTTGCAAGTGTCCAAGAAGCAGGCAAATTTGCACCAAAAAGAACTCTAGGACAGTATGTTGCTTAGGTCGGCACACCTATTGTGAACGTGCATATAGAAAACTGCTTGAAGTTTAGCAGTATAGGGCCTTTTCCACTTCTATGCAAACAGTTTCATATGAAGTTTGAGTTTAATTTGAGAGTCATGATAACTGGAAGAGTAACAGTGAATAAAATGGGGCATCATGTCTAACAGTGCAGGATTTTATTTGCTCAGCTTTCAGGCAGATATTAGATAGTCTGTTCTTATTTGTCCTTGGCCTCTATGGAACCGAAACTATTAGAGAATTTGACACTGTTGGTGGCCTTTAATTGGAGCTGTGGAATACTGGAAGTTGTAATAGGCTGTAAAAACAGAGGGTGGTCTTTTGGGAGAAAGTTAGATTTTGTGCTTGGTTTTAAATATGGCTCTTACTTTAAAAAAAATGCACGCTGTTTCTGTTATGAGGGGCACTGTAGAGGAACCTGCTTGTTGAAGTAGATCTTCAAACACTGAATTGTGCTGAAGAGAATCATTAATCCATTAATACTTGAGCACAGATTTCTAGGTTTTTTTTTTTTTTTTCCTGATTGAAAGGTATCTCTACTAGGTATTTAAGAGATTTAAGGTTCAAAGAAAATTTTGACATAGCTCTACTGGTATTGTCAAATTCTGAGGTAAAGCATTGAAATATATTTCCTGTTAGTTATCATATATCAGTGATTCTTACTATCCTTAAATTTATGAAACATATAGTACAGATTAATATACTTAGTTCATATATATCTGATTAATTATTTGCTATTAACTTTTCAATATATCAACAGATTCTAGTATTGTAGAATCAAGTAATATGTTATTAATAAAGCTTATTATAGTCTGCTATGAGTGTTTCACAAGTAATATTTTCAAAACAATATTCATTTTAGTTCATGAAACTCTGTATCCATCTGATTGCTTTTTGTGTGCTTTCCATCCACAAACACATTTTGAGTCTACTCAGAACTTGTAAAGGCTGGAAGGCTTGAGTAAGGGCTGGAAGCATAATCGTTTCTTCTTTTTCTGTCAAGCCACTGGAAGCTGAAAGTATTGGTCTTAAGCATATACTACAAGGTACAGTGGTGTGTTCTAACCACTGGAAAAATATGAGTGGCTTCAGTGAAAACAATGCTAAATTTGATGTAAGAAGGAGAAAGTTTACTCCATATTCCCTTTTATACACTGCAAGCCATTTACAAATGTCTTTTTTTTTTTTTTTTTTCCTAAGGCAAATAAAAGCAGATGCATCGTGGGCATAATACAGAGTCGGAATCTGGATCTCATACTGTGCTATGTCACAGTCACTGCTCTATCTGATGATAGATTTTTCCTGTGACTGTGTTTCTTTTTAGAGAACACACTGTAATTTATAGATAAGATGGACTTTGAAGACAGGAGATGCCTCAGTATAGGCAGTATACAACAGTATAGATAGCAGAAGAGATGATCAGCCTTGTGCAATCACAAAGTGCAATAGTGTTGATCAGTTATCAGAAAGATTTAGATGGGAGATGATATAAGCTTCCGTCATCCTTCTATCAGGTGTACAGTCATCAGTAAGATCCATTTTCCTGTCTTCATGCAGGAGAGTTACAGCCATCTTGGGTGGTTTCCAAACTCAGAGTTTACACACAGTTTGCTTTGCATATAAAATGGTATCATGCTTCAAAATAGTGTAAGAATCAGAAACTTCTTTAAAATTACATCTGCTTGTCAAAGAAAGATACTCCAATAAGGAAAGAACTGATTAAACTGAGATGATTTGTATTCAGAGTCATAGCTGAGGAAAAGTAGAACTCACTTCATCACAGTGCATCCATTCACTGGAGGAATTAAAAAGCATAATAGAAAAGAGAGCTTTAGAAATGTTTGACCTACACCTTGTTTGAAATGATAAATGTATAAATAGCCAAGTTTCAACAGCAATTCAAAGGTGGATGCTTAAGGGGCTTTTGCTTTTCTATTCTTTTCTTAAAAAAAAAAAAAAAAAATCTGATGCAGATGACCTTTTAAATATCCTATGTACAAAGATAACAAGGAAGAGCCAGGGGTAATACTAAGGGAAAATTGGTGACTTGCAACAAAATACCCATGAGGGAGACAGTTCTAAGAAGTTAAAAGTTGATGTTTACCCTTTTAAAATGTCTTCCTGCTGGAAGCCTTGCCCTATATTTGTAAGTGTTCTTGTCCATGGAGATAATTAAAAACATGCTGTACACAAAAGGCTGTGATAGCAAGTTTTATCAGAGCCCCCATGCCTTCTGTTTTGAGGTATTATGTAGTTATAAAATCAATGTATCGATAGTCCTAGGTGAACAAAGTTGCTTGGTTTTTTTTTTTTTGTTGATTTGTTTCCTTCTTAAGAGTAAAGAAACATCCCCTCAGTCCTTTTCCTGTGACTTTCTCACATCATATTATTTATGTTTACTGAATCTTTTCACAGCTGTGTGTTTGAGAGTGTTTAAAGAAGACAGTTGCTGTGGGAGGCTGTTGCCATCTGTTTTGACTACATTTTGGTCTGTAGCAGTTTTCAATGCGTGACCCTCACCCAATTGAGACTCAGTGTTTGAGAACAAAAGTCTCACTTTGTCTTCTCAAAGACCAAATTTCTGTCCATTCCATCAGCCTGGAAGTTTTGGCTGAGATGAAATGTACCTGACATGTCTGTGAACATCTAATTGCTTAGAAAGTCATTAATGTGTAATTAAATGGCTTTGCCTGTTAAAACACACATCCAAACTGATTGCATTTAAACATCGAGGTGGAAGAGTGCTGGAATGTTCTTGATATCACACTTCTGAAGCCTTTGTTGTTGCATCAAATAATTATAGCTAAGAAATATAACTGAACTCTAATACAGAAGTAGCTTGAACCTTAACATTTGTGAGAAAGTTAAAGATATTTCTAAGAAGATATGAAAATTAAACATCAAACTTCAGTGATTCATCACAATTCTCTTAATCTCTTATTCATCTTTCCCTAGTTGTAAAGAAATCATGCTGGTCTACAGTGTAGATTGACTGCCTGGATTTGCAATCCAAACAATACAGGCCCATACAGATTTAGCTTTTCTTGAATCCTTTCCATAGAGGCAGAAAGGTGTATGCTCTCTTGCCATTATTACTATTATTATTTTTTTTTTTAAGACAACAAGGTTGGAAATAGTGATTAGGCTTTATGCTTTGGAGTATTTAGGGCTAAAACTATAGTGCCTGAACCACTACTTTGTAGAAGTTGGCAAAGTTATCATTCGGAGTAGTTGTTAAAGTGGGCTACATGATACAGGAGGGATCATGTAATTCTCTCTCTGCTGTATCCTAAATCACTGTGTAAAATTTAGAAATTGTTTTGTTTTATTGTTTTAGGTAAATGCTTTTTGGAGTTTTCTTCCTAAAATGGTTTAATTGGTTTTGTAAGTATATGCTGTTTAGAATGGCATATGCTGGAATACAGTGATTAGAAGAATACATTATATTACATACATAGAGACATAGTTCCATAGTTTTCTTCTTTCTGTATTAATAACTCTATCTTCTAATGAGAACTGTACATAATCCTTTTCTCTGGTATGACATTCGATGTAGAATAAGCCTAATTTAAAATATCTAAATATCTGGATTTATGTTTGGTTTTGGTTTGGGAATCCTTTGCAAGTGGGACCTTCAAGAAATATAATTCACTGAGCAAAATTCTTTTTCTTTTCTACTTCTAAAGCGCTTTGAGCACCCATAATAGTGTGGTTCCAAAAGTTCAGAATTGCTATTTTGGACCCAGTATAAAAATTAAAAACTGTTGCTACCTATGCAATGAGGCTTATACATTTTCTAGTTATATCAGCTGATCGTATTCTAGCACAGTAAGAAAACTGAGGTATGTAATCTTGTAGGATATTGCAAAGGACATGGAGATGTTCTAAACAATTTATATATATAAATATACATATATACACATATAAATATATATATATATAAAGAGTGCAAATTTAAGAAAACATTATGAAACAATTCAATTTTAGAAAGAAACCCAAAAGGATGGTTAGAGTTATGCAGTGCTTCAGATGGGGTTATTAAAATTCAGAAAAACTTTTCATGAAGTGCAGGTTATTAAGAAATGCTAAGTTTAAGTGACAAATAGAGTATGCTGAGCAGGAGGGGAGGCCAAGTGGGTACAAGTTCAGCAGCAGATAAAAGTGTCTATGAGGGGAAGAAATCAGAAAATATCGAGTCTTTGCTAAAGTCTCCTATTAATTTTTTGCTAGAGAATTTTTACAGAACCATCTCTTGCTTATATTGCAATTGTGCTATGTTGCTGTTTTCCTACTCTCATACATACCTGAGAATACCATTGCCATAAAAGATTACTGATATAATTTGGAAATATCTTGGCAATCAGCAGGATGTCTTAGGCAGACCACTCAGTTCAGATTGGCATGTTTGGGAAATCTAAGTAAAATAGATGTAATGGCTAGAGAACCACTGAGGAGTATAGTAATAAGAAGTATGGAATTAAGAAAGTTTATTATTTGAAAATAATTGCAAAATTTTCGGTAGTGCTGATGTGTTTGTGAGGAAGAGGGAATGATGTGCTATAGAACTATAGAAAACAGAGAGAGGGCAAGATGTACTATTTCAAGTGCCTTGAAACACCCATATCATAGAAGAGGATTTGGATTTTTTTTTTAAAGTGCACAGGGCAAGAAGAACCAAATCTTCATGAAGCTCAGCCTAACCATGGTGGGGGGGTGGAGGGGTGGGGGGGAAGGGGAGGGGAAGAGAGAGAGAGAGAGAGAGAGAGGATGCAAAATCTCTCTTCATTTCCACAGAGAAGAAGATAAAGAATGGTGATATGGTGACTTTTAGGCAAATGATAAAACAATTTATGCTGAGACAAGCTTCCTCCCACCATCCCCCCAACGAAAACGCAGTATACCTGATATGCAAATGGCATAGAGGCTTTATAGAAGTTTTGACTCGGCCTATCAACTGGCGACCACAGTTCACACAATTTTTAATTAGTGATGTAGTACACAGAATACAGTGCTGAAAACAGCAATTAAGACTTCAAGGAAAAGTAATTAATATGGAGAACAGTTTTTAATTTGTAGCAGCACAAATCAAGATGAGCTTCTTGGTCTTTCTGTTCTGTTTAAAAGTAGACATGGAATATGCTTTCCTAGGCTGATGATGCTGTCTAATAGATATATACACATAACATCTCTGGCCCTTGCCTGGATTTATATATGAGCTTGATGATTTTGATATCTTTCTTACAGTATGATAAAAGTTGCTGCTTATTATTGATAGGAGAGATTTAATTTATATTTTAAATACAGTGACCTGGTCTTGATGCAAAAACAATTAAGTTTCCTTGTGCAAATGTCCATAATGGCTTAAATTATATCTTCTCCACTTAATTATTGGTCTATAATTGGGATAAAAATTGGGATTTTTCTTAAATATTTTTCTCTAGAATAATGATCTTTTTTTTTTTTACTTAATGAAATGAATGACATAAACTTGGTGGGAAAATAAAATGTGAGTTAAAGACATACATATACTACCTCTCTTCTCAAAAATATAGCACAAATACTGTGAATATCACTGTAGGGTTACAAAATATCAATATGTACCTATTGAACACGTAGCCCCATTGATCTCACTGGGATTCAAAATGAATTCAGCCTTGATCTAAGTCATCTAAGTTATTAATTGTTTGAAAACTTATTAAATATAGCCTCAGTTCACATTCAGCAGAAGTTTCTTGAGGCAAAAAAGAAACTTGAAAAATATGGCACTCTCTTCTCTCTCCTCCTCTCTTCTCCTTTTCTGAGTATTAAATTTAACCACAATTCTGTAATATCATGGATATCATTGATTTGGAGATTATTAAAATCTTCTCTTATTGTTTCCTATTCCTTAATTCTGATATATATCCTCCATCTTAAATGACTGTTGTCACATCTTGTTTGGCATACTCTGTCACTCAATTCTCTGTAGCATGTTTGTCGTTTCAAATAATTATACCTGCTCTGAAGATGCATGTACATTTGTCTCTACTATCCAGAAGAAAAAAATAAAGACAATAGAGATGGAAGATGTTAGCTCTTAACGTTTTACATATTACAGTGATTTTATTTGGAAACAAAGGCAATATTATTTAATGTGCTTTTATATAGCCACCAACAATAGGCAAAAGGAAATAAGCAACAGTATTGTTAATGGTGTTCTGCATTTGTTTCAAAGCAAAATAATTTAATACTGTTTATGTACAATGCAAATTGTTTATTAAGACATATAAAAATTTAATGTTGCTTTAATGGCTATTTGGTTGATACCTAAACTCCTTTAGGAAGCCATATATGAGTTATAATAAAAACATTCTTGTTAGCTAAAAAAAAAATCTAAAATTGCTTCTTAATTACCTCTTGATTGTTTTTATTAAAGCACAGAGCATGAGAATTAATGGTGTTTTTTCCTTAAAAAACAAAAAAAAAAAAAAATGGAGGAAATGACATATGAAAATTTCAAATGCAAAAAGCTCCTCTGACTTCAATAAATAAAAGGTCTATTTTCTTTTTGCATATAGACTTCCTAGGCCTGGTGGAATAGAGATCTTTTTGGAAGCTAGCTAACTCTTTGCACAACATTTAGTACAGATTTGCTGCTGCACAATTAGCCAGACAAAACACAAAGTATAAATGCATTAAAAATAAACAAAGAACTCTGAGAAAAAGTCTTAATTGATTCATTTTCATCCCAAGACCATAGACCAGCTGCTCATTGGAAGCAAGAGTGCAGCACATGCAACAACAAGCTGGACATGTGTCAGGGCCAAAGGATAATTTTTCCTTAGTTCACTTCTTTATTGAAAGTTACTTTACAACATATGATTAGGTCATGATTGTTTTATCTTTAGCCTTCTATTTTTATCTAGTCTTATAGCGAAGGCATTAAGCCAAGAAGAAAGTAATGGCACTATAGCATCCATGCCAGCTCTCTACTTTCAGTTTGCAGCTGAAGAACAGGCAGTATTTGTTATGATAAGGCTGCAGGGGAGCATAGACAATGGCTCATGCAAGAGCTCTTTAGTGTATGAGGTTCAGTTAGTCTCTAGTTCATGGTCACTAACAATATTATTCATTTTAATATAACTTACTGCTCTAAACACGTACTAGAGCAGCAAAGAACTATTACAGGCTTTTTCTTTTTCAGAACTGGAGAGAGTGGTTTTATTATTTCATTTGGCTAATGAATCAGTTTGATGTAAATGAATCTAACTTGCAAATGGAATGTGGAGTAGAGGTTTTCATTTTATTTGTCTCATTCTTCTCAGCAAGTACAAGAATTTCAATTCTCTCCTCATCTTACAGTTCTTGTTATGCTTCCTTTTCATGTTGTTCTCCCTTTATCTTTCCGAGTCTTATTTCCATAGTGAGATGTGCATTTTTCCTTCCCACCTCTTTCCTCTCTTTTAAATAACACACAATAGCTCAGAACTTGCAAACTGACAGTATAACTGAGAAAATTAAATGTGACATATCTCATTAAAACTCAGCACAAACTCTTGTATCACAGAAGAGCGTTGCTTTAAATGTTACCGTAAAGATTAATTGAAGTAAGTGAATTAACTGAATGTAAATTAATTAAAATCTCTCTGATGAATAAAACCTGTCTCAAAGTTGTGACAGTTGAAACTGGCAACAAAGGGAATACTGCATAGGACATATGAAAAAAAATACATAATGAAGACCTGAAGGCCTTTTAGGATGAGTGCAAGCAATGTTAAACAGCCATATTGTTTAATAGTTCATTTCATGGTGTTTAAAAGAAATTTCTTCACTGTGGGAATTCTGTGGGAATCATTTTTTTTTTCTGATGATTTCAGAGCAAAATATACTCAGAGTGACTGATACTTGACTCTCAGTTCTGAATTCTGTTGGTATTAACTTTGAATTCTTTTAGCTTTCCTCATTTTTTAGAGTATGTTTAAAAAATTAACCTTTCTGTTGAGATTATTTTAATAGAAAGCATTATTATTATAATTATTTTAGAAAGTATCTGGTAAAGGTGCTATTATAATGTTGTAAAAAAAATGAAGCAAAATCGTGAATTGTGAATGCTTCCACAAGGATATTTTGGTATTGCATGTCTAAAAGAATTATATAGAAAAAAAGCTATTAGGTTAACCTTCCTCTTGATCCCAGCACTCAAAATGTGGGGACATTCAGTATTTTCAAGATAATATAGATTAATTTATTAATATTTCATGGTCCCATTGCTATTGTGATATTCAAATGAAAATATATATTGCAGAAGGAAGTTTGAAAAATGTTTTCTAGATTACAGAAATAAAAAGAAAATGATTTCAGTAGGAAATAGGAGAGTAAATATGTATTTCTTGAGGTAATAATGGAGTAGTTTGTCATTTGGTGTAGAATGCAAAAAGAACTATATATCCTATAGTGGAATGTCCTGTATACATTAACAGAATAAGACAAAAAATGGATTTTACTTCATTAATGTCTAAAGTAGGAATTCAGACTAAAGATGAGTTTGTTAGTATAGTCATATTCTGATCTCTAGTTATAAGCATAGTAATCACTGAAAATTCATAAAATGACTTCTGCATCAGAAATTCAAATAGAAATAGGTATAACAAATCCTAGTCTCTTTATCTGGCGTATAAGTCATTTCAAATTCTAGGGGTAGTTTAAATGTTAAAATGAATCTGACTAACTTAATCTACTCTCCATTTTTCACATTAGCATCTTCTGACTTTCTTGATGGAAAAAGGAATAGCACTTTTTATGTTAATAAATATTACCAGAAAAAAGTTTGTAACCTTTATATTTCATCAGGGGCTTTCAGAGATGGCTTGAATTTGTAGAAAAGAATATCTTGTAGTAGATAGGTTTAATCTCAATCCTAGGAAGACAATTAACACAGAATTCCCACAATGTAATTTTCAAGCCATTTTCAAATAGAGCTATTATGTTGTTAATCTAAAATCTTCTGAAAGATCTTTCCTGGCATCCTTTCATTAACTAATTGTATTTCTGTCTGTAATTTACCTTGAGGAAGAAGAAGAAAATACAGTGGATTTAAGTCTGCATTTAATGTAATTGAAGCCAGACTTTTTTCCAGCTTTTTATTTTTCTTTTTATTTTCTATTTGCAATTCAATGTCTATTTGAAGTATTTATGTAATGCTCCATTTTGCTACCCTCCTTAAATGTTGCCTTATACTTGTTATCTTCAATGTAGCAATACCATCCTTTATCATTCTTACGAAATTCTTCTTCATTTAGGAGTCTGACTAATGTTTAGGTAAATGGCTAAATATGAAAAAGCATGATATACAGTAATTGCAACTTCTGTATGATAAATAGGAATTCTCTAAAATAAAACCAACGGATATTCTGATTTCCTGTGTAGAGAGATAAAATATATGTAAAATACATGTACCTGACAGCTGAGAAGTATTTTTGTGGAGGAAAAACAAGGAGTTAACTGAGCAAACAAGAGTTTGCTAAACATCAGCAATACATATGAAAACAAAACCACATCTTTACATATGATCATTTTGTGAAAAAAAAAGGCTAAATGAAATAGATGTCTATCCTTTTATTGGCTTAGCTGACGTGAATCACAGATGCATTATCCAGAATATCTATAGAAAACACTTTTTATTAGAGAAATTTATACTAGAATAAATGATATATCGTCACAGTACTCACTGATACAATATTCATCCACTTCAGAGCTGGGTAAAGAGAAAACAGTCAGACAACGTGTATTTTGTCAGTATACAGTACATAGTTTAAAATTAATATATGCAAAAATTGCAATGTCTGTCATTCTTTCTTAAACATTTGCGATGATTCTCAAAGTTCTTTTCTGAGTGGAAATAGGAAGACCTCTAAAGCTAAGATAGACTAGAATGAGAGTTTCCAAACTTTCCATGATGAAGACTTTGGTCCAAGATTCAGTGTGAGCTTCTGCTGTTACAGAAAGAATTTCACCCCTGTGAAATTCAGGGTCTGAAAATCCATCACAGCACAGAAGTTCAGTGTTGGGCATCAGCTTCGCAACGCCACTATATGTGTTTGGTTTTAACACAAGAGCCAAGGAAATGCCACATTTGAAAAACTAACAGGCTTTCTAGTTTCATACTAAACTGCTGCATACTGAACTTTCATATTAACCAGTTTAAAATAGTTCTGTTGTAGATAACATGAAAGCACTTCGGAGGAAGAGAAAAATGTCAATGACTGTATGCCAAGGGGGATATTTTTAGTGACCTACACTTGTGATGTTTTCCATAACCTGAAATGGGACCTTGAACTAATAAAAATCATTTGGAGGACTGGATATGATCTTTGTATAATTCTGTGTGACACTCTTAACGTGTTCAAAACGCTGGAAAGAAAAAATGATGCTCTAGTTTTATCTGAAACTTCCTGCAAGCTTCAAATACATTTTGAGTCTGATTTTTTAAGAACAATCTTTATATATGCACTTAATTTTTGTGCTTATGAATAAGTGTTAAAAATAATGTAGGCTCAAATTATAAATGTTAGATCTGTCAGTGTTTTTTTTCCTGATTATTTCTAGTATTATTTTTCTCTTTTATACATGTAGGTATACCAATGAAGCAGTTAAGCATGTTACACAGGATTTACGAGATAAAACTACCTGCTACAAAATAGTCATTAGCAGTATCTAAATCACTTGTAAATCTTATGAATACAGTTAATTTTTTATATATGGTGCTATAGTCTTATGAATAGGTAATTAATAATCATTGTTTTTCATGTGTCTATGTATGTCATCATAAGCAACAAAATGCTTTTCTTATTATTTCATACATAAAATCCAGAATATTCAAAATTTCTTAAAAATCAGTCAAAAATTCTACCTGATGTAACCCTTCTGCTGAACCACAAAATAAGTAAAATATATGCTTCCAGCTGAAAACAAACCTAAATGCTAGATTCTTTCAGTTAGTTATGAAATCAATGAGCTTTCAGGGAACATAGTAAAAAGTGATGAAATAATATTAAGCGTATCCAAAGAATCGAATAAGCCAACCACATTACTGTACTAAACAAAGCAATGTAACAGAATATATTTTTCATTAGGGATCGTCCAGTGCTAAAGGTCATTAGCAATGGAAGATGCGCCTTATATTACCTGGATGATAATGGGTATTAAATCAATACTGAATGCTTAATAAATCTATTCCTTTCCTGTAAGCTGTTTATACTAGTTAATGGAGAGAAAGTGATAATGACTCAAAATGAAATGTTCTCCAATGTAGGGAAATGTAAATAATATAAAATTGAAAAAAAAAATTAGTATGACATGGCACCAGTTCTATTTTCCTTAATTGTCGTGTATCTTGCCATGTCCTTTATCTGCTTAGTAAATTTACAACAAACACAGCAGGTTGTGAATTTTTAATAGGATCTCTTCATGGAAGGAAAAGGTCAGCATTAGCATAAAACTCTTCTTTAAGATTTGTGGTGCAAAGGTTTCATAGTAGAGAAAAGGTGTTGCTGCAAAAGTAAACTCTGCCACTGCAGTCAAGCTAAAAGTTTCTTGGACTTATATAACATCAAGATTGCAAGTCAAGGGGGACCAAATATGACTGTTTTGTTGGTGTTAATCTTGCTTGTTGCATGCAGAATGATAAAATAGCAGTTACAAAAACCTTTTGTTTTTCCTAATTAAAATATGTTTTCTCCCTCTGTTTTTTACTTCAGCTTCATTCTGACCAGGACAAGGGAGATGGGTCCCTCAAATATATTTTGTCAGGAGATGGAGCTGGTACTCTCTTTATTATCGATGAGAAAACTGGTGACATTCATGCCACTCGGAGAATTGACAGAGAAGAGAAAGCCTTTTACACCCTGCGTGCCCAAGCTATAAACAGAAGAACTCTCAGACCAGTGGAGCCTGAATCCGAGTTTGTCATCAAAATCCATGATATCAATGACAACGAACCAACATTTCCAGAAGAAATTTATACAGCTAGTGTTCCTGAAATGTCAGTAGTGGGTGAGTACTTATATTGAGGCATAAGTGACAGCTCTGAGTATGCTACTTGAAGAATAATTTCCCCCTCCTCTGTATGGACTCATGTCCATACAGAGGATTTTAGCTCATGAATTAAGTATTTTTAGTTTTTGATATATTTGTTCAAATATTACAGTTGAACCCAGAAAAAGATGTTATAAGAACATTCCTACCTATAATC
This sequence comes from Nothoprocta perdicaria, assembly GCF_003342845.1. Classification (NCBI taxonomy): domain Eukaryota; kingdom Metazoa; phylum Chordata; class Aves; order Tinamiformes; family Tinamidae; genus Nothoprocta; species Nothoprocta perdicaria. The sequence goes on along the minus strand of NW_020455778.1, from coordinate 84,827 downwards.
TTTAAAATATTTATTTACAATGATTTGGAATATATAAAAAGATAATAATTAATGATGAATCATCTCCTATATAAGAACTGTTTAAATAAGATCAGTGAGTTAGCTTGTCAAAAATTCAATGAATTTTTCTTTCGTTTTCACTTAGCAGTCCCCCAGTGGCACTAAGTATTGACATTACCTCTTCTTTCATTCATTTTGTGACTTTTTTTTTTAACTCATGTACTGTTGATCCAGGTAGACATCCTCTTTATTCTCATCTTTCCTCTTTATATTCATTTTTTTTTTCAGTGTAGGGACAGATCTTCTTTTGCTTTCAGTTCTTAATTTATTCATGAATGGCAGCATAAAGAGCATTTTTTTTTCAGTTCATCTTTCTTTTTTGCACTTTAAGTTTGTTTCCTAGGGATGAGCCTTACATGTTATACTTCTCTCCGTTGCCAAGGATTGAGTAGACAAGATGCAAAATTATTACCTAGAAATTTGCACTAGTGAAATTTTTGTCTTTTGATGATGTATCTATTTCTTGGAGTAAATGGGCTGGTCTTAATATCTTCCTGTGTAACACCAGCCAGGAGTCTCTGATGAGGCTATAACATTTTTTGCTTGAGTCTGTCCCATAGTCTTCCAACACTCTTCTTCATTAGCACACTTTATATCAACTTAATATTTGTTGAAAACTGAATTACTTCACAGTTTGCTGACCATGACTATGTCATAAGTATAGCTAAGATAAATAGTGTTTGATGCCCATGGCACAATGTTATTACATGAAGCTAACACAATTTATTTTTGTCTATCTTAACTGCAAAGTTGTGGTCAGCATCATGCCAACTAGTCAGATTAATCATGTTCACATTTTGGTATATAAGACATCATTACTTAGTGCAAACAATCCCCAGGACGTATTTTGAAATGCTCAAAACATATAAGCAGTAGTTGCTGTTAAAAATGTAGTACTTATCTAATTGTTGTATAGCTGTTGTAATATTAATGTGTCTTCATATTAATTTCTAAATATCCAGAGAACAATGTCATTGATACCTCTTATGGCAATGACTACTACTTTAGTTATGACTGCTTTAACTGGATCAAACAGTACTTTGTGATGCTGTACAGACACAGGTATTTGAGTTGTAGTACTTAGCTTTCCTAAGATTTAGGTAATGTTTAAAACCCAAAAGGTACACAATCACTTAAAGATATGGACCTGCAAAGCTCTACAAAGTGTGTGGAAGCATAATACTAGTAATTTTCTATTCATTATAAGAAGGAATGGTGATACAGATGATTACATGGGGCTACACTAGAATCCAGTCAACTTAGTCCCCTTAAAGAGAAGAATTGAAAAAGCTTCTCTAATGTTTACTGCTAGAACAAAAAGGTAATATAGATCTATTTATTTACTCATAGCTTTTCTATAACCAGATGCTTCAGTAAAACCATGCAATTTTAACATAGCAGTTTTTAAGAGTGCTAACTAGAGGGAAAGGCACACTGCAAGATTACAGTAGGTTTGAAAAAGACATCTTAGAGCTTCCAGTTTTTTCCTCATATTTTTCTATACCTAAATACCAGTAGCTTAAAATAGTCTTGGAAAATTTTCACAAAGTGATTTATTATCTTTCATTAAATATTATGCTATTATATAATATTTTGTTATAATGGATTGACTCATAATTTCCCCATTCTAAATTACATAAAGAAGATATTTTTCTGAAAGACTTTCAAATAACTATTATCATAGAATCATAGAATGCCGAAGGTTGGAAGGGACCTCAGAGGTCATCGAGTCCAACCCCCTGCTCACGCAGGGTCACCTAGAGCACGGGGCACAGGGCTGCATCCAAGCGGGTTTTAAAGATCTCCAAAGAAGGAGACTCCACAACCTCTCTGGGCAGCCTGTTCCAGTGCTTTGTCACCCTCACAGTGAAGAA
>NW_020455778.1:44965-81543 GCF_003342845.1 Nothoprocta perdicaria | reverse complement strand
GACAAACACGGAAGCAAAGGCAGCGTTCAGCAGCTCTGCTTTGTCCRTGTTTTTTGTAACCARGGTACCCACCCCATTCACTAGTGGTCCCACGTTCTCCCTGAYCTTCCTTTTGTTATTGATATATCTGAAGAAGTTTTTCTTGTTATTCTTAACATCCCGTGCCAGATTCAATTCCAATTTTGCCTTAGCTTTCCTTGTTGCACCCCTGCATTCCCTGACAATGTTCCTGTATTTATCCCAAGTGGCCTGTCCTTTTTTCCACATTCTATATATTGCTTTCTTCTGCTGGAGTTTTGTCAGGAGCTCTCTGCTCATCCACGCAAGTCTCCTGCCCCCTCTGCCTGACTTCTTACGCATAGGGATGCACTGCTGCTGGGCATGGAGGAAGTGCCGCTTGAAAACTAACCAGCTCTCCTGGGCCCCTCTTCCTTCTAGAGCCCTAGCCCATGGGATCTTTCCCAGCAGGTCTCTGAAGAGGCTAAAGTTGGCCCTCCTGAAGTCCAGCGTGGCAAGGCTACTTACTGCCCTGCCTCTTCCTCGTTGGATCTTGAACTCCACTAGCTCGTGGTCACTGCAGCCAAGRYTACCCCCCACCTTCACATCYCCAACAAGGCCCTCTCTGTTTGTTAGTACGAGGTCCAGCAGCCCACCTCTCCTYGTCGGYTCCTCCACAACYTGCGTCAAAAAGTTGTCATCGACGCACTGCAGAAACCTCCAGGACCGTTTGTGCCTCGCTGTGCTGTCTCTCCAGCTGATGTCAGGGAAGTTAAAGTCCCCCATGAGAACCAGGGCCTGCGACCGTGAGGCAACCTCCAGCTGCCTGTAGAAGGCCTCATCAGCTGCCTCCTCCTCTTATTATATCTTTTCAATGATTCTAAAATATGATATGTATCAGTATGTTCACAGTGATATACAAATTTTGAAAGTGCTGGACTATGGCAGCTGCAACAACAACAATAACAACAAAAATAAGAAAAAGAGATAAAAATAAGAAGAAAAATATCCAAAACACTGAACTGATTGGCAAAGACTGAAATATCCTGTACATGCATTTACTGCTAATCCTGTATCTTGCACAACTATTTGTGTTAAATAGAAAAGACTTCATTTCTAAAATGAAATAACCATAATTTCAAGAATTATTTCAGATCTTAAACTAATCCATCCTGGGTTTTTTAAATATGATTGTTCAGCTACTAGACTACACACCCATACAACAGGAAGAATTTGTTTTTTAGCTTCATAACTGATTCCTGAAAGCACAGGTTATCATCTGTAGTCCATGACTGGATGATATGATTTTTAAATATCTTTCATTTCTTTTTAATAAATCAAGTTGATTTATTTCTTCATAATATTAATCAAATTTTCTAATTTAAAGAAACCTCAGAAACAATTTAAACAAATCTCAGAAAAAAAAATGAGTACAAATATTCTAAACAGAAAAGCTACATAAAACCTTGGGGCAAATATAAATAATTTGAAATTTTAAAGCTGACATGTCAGAACATCTTCATATATTTAAATTTTAACTAAATGTAGTGTTCCAAAGTTAATCACACAATACTTTTAAAATAGCTAGCTTATTTTTTTTTGGGACATCATATAATTCACGTGTTTTTAGTACAAAACCTTACAAAAATGTTTGTGAGAAATAAAAATCAAAAATTATTTTTATAAAGACAGCAACACTTCTTCACCAAAAGGAAAATGGAAAAAGGAGATTTTACATTGCATTGCTCTCCAGAGATGACTATATATTCGTTGCAATGTTTCCAACATACCATTTCTTGTCTGGTTTAGTTGGCCATAGGCTAGCAATGTTTCTGAATTATTGCTATAAGGAAAGTAAACAGAAATTATAGTTTTGGCTGTAATTATACTGTCGCTTTGCCTCCTTCAGTACTCACCTCTGAAAGCATACAGAAACATGCAACTTCTAAACAGGTTTTTAAAAGCATTAAACAGAGTTTAGGATATGAATATTGACTTGTGCATAAGTAAAGAAAGAAAAATAACAATCAGATTAGTGTGGTGCTTTCCTGCGCCAGTAGTTAGCAAGTATATTATTATGGAAAGAGAATAATGATAACAAGACTGTACTATTTTCATTATCTAGTACAGTAATGTCAATGTAGTATAGCTTTGCACTATATAGAATTATCCACTAAAAGTATATCTATATGCTTTTAAGATATCTTGCACTCCTGCTGCTCTTTATATATCCAAGTTTTAGTTGGTATTAAAGTATCAATCACCTTATGTGGGAAAGTGCAATAGTGTGTGCATACACACTACCCTACCCTTTAAAATTCTGATTTATATAAGCCATTTATATAGTAAAGTATAATACATATGATTTCTGAGTGGGAATAGCAAAATGTGCTGGATGGCTAACCAAAAAGCAGATCATTGCTTCTTCATTCTTCACAGTTCTTCATTAGTTCCAAATCTTGTGGGGTCTCTGACTGCCTTTTATACCTTCTTGTAATCACCTCTGCATTTTTATTACATACGGAATGTGTTACATACATGAGATATTTGTGGTTCTATTTTTGTTGTTGTTATGACTTAAAAGCACGTCAGGCCATAATTTGGCCAGTAATTTGCAATACCTTTGGGGTCTCTAGTATCATTCTGTGACTACATTCCCCAGGCCTCTGCTGTAATTTGATGCTTGCACTCTCAGTCCTAATACTTAATTTTGACTATTTTGTATGGATGGGTGTAATTTTTTGTAGGTGTTCCCAAAAAATAGCTAATTATTTTTTCTTTTTTCAACAATTTTGTGTTTGGACACATCTGTGCTGCAAGCACATGCTGAGATTTCACATTAACTCCAAATGTATACATCTCAATACTAGAAGGCAGGTAGTTTGGTTACCATTTAAGCTTATTCATATTCTTCATTGCAATTAGAGGTACCTAGAGGCAGTCTGCATTGTATAATGGCATATAGTTTAACAGTAGCTCATGTTCAAAACTGTTCTTCATACACTTGATTTTACAGCTTTTAGCAAGATTGCATCTATCATTCATCAGCACAGCATCATGCATCTGTTACTTAATATACAAATAAATTCATAAGCCCCTTTTAATCACTATTATTTTCTTTCCCAATTCATAAAAGACTGCTATTATCCAATGTCCTGCCTTCTTCACCACTTGCAGGAAAAGAAGTGCACGAGTAGCAAAAATGTGCAAGAAGCATCAGCTTCAAATAATTGAAATCTGTATATCTCTTGGAGCATAGAGTTTGCTCCATCCTAAAATACCCTGTATTATAAAGTACAGCAAAGAGGACAAGGAGGTAAGAAAAAGACGGTTAATACTGTACCTGACACTCCTTAAGATATCAAACCATGATGCAGCCATGTGCCAGTCTCTTTCAGACAAGAAAGAGCAGTTTTAAAATTCTGCCTCAGGCTGTGATATTAGCTAGATAGATACCTGGAAATGTTGGCTATTCTTATTATCAATTATTCTGTCTTGACAAAGGTGTATAAGTTCTTTGTTGCTTTGTTCATCTTTCTTCTGCTGCTCGTTAATCACAGTAAAGGCAGAGATAAATGGGCCAACTTCAGGATCTTGCATTTAGGTCAATAGCCTAGAAGGCATCTTGCTCTCCTGAAGTCTTTGTATAGATTGCCAGATACTTTATCCTCTTTCACTTTTTTTTTCCCATTTCCCAAAGTTTATGACTCAGAGTATTCTTCCATTTTCGCCTATAATCTTCTCTTGTATCCATTATATTCTTCATGTGTCTCTCATTATTTTTGAGGCCTTCTTTTCAGAGCTGTTTTCTTCCATATAACTTCTCTTGTGGATACTATCTGTTGATGTCTTTTAGACAATCTTTCAGAAGTCTTTCCTATTTAGAACAGAAAGTTCTTCCTTCCTTCCTTCCTTCCTTCCTTCCTTCCTTCCTTCCTTCCTTCCTTCCTTCCTTCGTTCCTTCCTTCCTTCCTTCCTTCCTTCCTTCCTTCCTCTCCTTTATTATGTTATGTTTCTCTATTATTCTCTTCCACCCTACATATTCTGCAACCATTCCTCACCCTTATTCTATCCTATATCTTCAGGGCTAAGCAACGTGGTCTATTAATTACTGTCTCAGTGGCACTGATCTCTTAACATTTTTAATAGCTGTCATTCTCCTTAGCTGGTCCTTTCAGCTTCTGCACTAGAGGTGCCAATATGCACTTCATAATTATGTAGCCTCCCTCTGGGTTTAAATCTGATCTACAGGTTGAATATCCCACAGCTAGCCTGTCATCTCCATCTGTGGCAGTCTTTTTGACTTTTCCTTCATTTACAGCTGCTATTACGTGGCTTTTTACCCATTTTTTTCATTTCCTTATTAGTGCTGTTTTCCCCTATTCCCAATGCTATATTCTCTTTTCTACCATAGCACTTAAATTTCCTTGTTTCCTCTTAATAAAATACATACATAGATACATACATATATATATATGTTACACACATATATATATTATACATATATATATAATGCACGTATATATATTATGCATATACATAAACATACTTTTTTTTTTTTAATAATTCTTTCACCAAAGCCTTTTGCATCTTCTTATTTAGACTCTCATAATGACAGGTTTTGGGAAAAAAAAGCATACAATTCAATTACATTTTATTCCAAAATTTCTTATAGATACTGTATGATTTCAGTATAAAAGCATCTACTGCTTTACTCAGGAGGAAGAGGGAAGAAATTAGGCTTTTTTTTTTTTTTTTTAACTCTCTCATATGAAAAGACTTGGAAGTACCTACTGCACTGGCCTCCAGATTCTTGTTTGCTGAGTTACAGTAGTAAAAAGAAACCAAATACTTCCCAGACATAATTTCCATGAATATATAGTCTTTTCTACTACTTCTCCACTAGTAGTGGAGAATAGCTTATTATAGCTTCAGTAGCTTATTTCAGGGTAAAATGTGTGAATACTTCCCCATCTTTCCACCAGAAAGAGTAGAGAAGTTCTGCTATTTCAATTTTGCTACTTGCATAGATGATTCATTTTAGTGGGTATTTGCTGATAGTTATAACACGTAATTCAGATGAGAGTAAGGAAATATACATTTCAAACTCACATTTATAGCAGATGTTCTGTTAATTATCTTTAGCATTTCCTATTGAATATTTCTCTATTGTAAATCCATTTTGAGGTTACTCATTAATGCTCGTATGGTATTTGAATATGTTTGCAAGGAAAACATTAAAAAGGCAAAGTGTATTAATTATTAAAAGGGCAAAGTATATTAGTTATTAAGACGTTAAGGAAATTCAAACATTAAAATTATGCTCAAATATGCATTCTGAGGACTACAATAATCTGACAGATGAGAATTACAGTAATCTGCAAATGATTTTATTTCTTAATGTATTAGTTAATTAGGTGGGTCAAAATCATCACTGTATAATTTTAGATTAATTTATAGGAATACTTTCAAGTATACAAGGATAAAATTATATTACTGATAAGTCTTATTAACAGTATATTCTCCAGATGGTATCACTTTCATTATGTCCTCCTAAATAATGCAGATACTTTCAGATGCTGAGGATCAAAGATAAAACCTTTAGAAACTTCATGAGAAGCAACCTGTGCACATGTAAAAGATGACCTTTCTCTTCTCCATTAGAGAGCAAGGCCTGAGTGCTGGACAGAGCAGCATGGACTCGGCCACATCCACGTTGCATTAACCCTGATCCATATGATCATTTTCCATACCTCGGGTTTTCTAGCCCAGCAGTCTCATCAATTCATTCCAGGTTTCAGATTGGAGCAACAAATACATTGTTCCACACTGAGAATCACTGGACTTTGGAAACTCTAACCTGTCCTCAGCAGCTTCCCTTCTTGAAGTGGTTTCCCATCAGAACCCTACTTTCCACCTCCCATCATGCTCTCACTTACCAATCCATCTAGCATTACCAAGGCAACATTCATACTTTTGTCCAGCTTTTTTGTTTTTCTACCCTTTGTCTGCCCAGCAACAGCTCCCAGGTTCACTTACATATGATAAGATACAGAAATTGCTTAGGGAAGGGAAAGAGGGGATCGAGGGAGACCTTCTAATGGAGTTAACAGTGTCATTCCCTCAGGACAATTAAGCTTGAAATTACTTAAAAATGAAAATATTTTAAAGATGAAAAGTTACATAAAACTAAAAATTTATAAATCCAGAAGGCCTAGCAGGCTTTTTGAGTATTCTTCACTAAATTTACATAGTAAACAAAGAGAAAGTATAGGAGCTGCAAATACTTCATACACAAATAACGGGGAAAGTTTTTGAAATAATTTATTATAGAGTACCAGGTAAGAAATAGTTGCCTGCAAAAGTAACAATATAGGCAAGAGGCTAAGCAACACTGAAGCAATCATTCATGAGGTGTTTTTACATAATGTGAATGGCCTGGAAAGCATTTTGTCTCACCTAAATGGGCAGACAAGGGAGAAAAAACGCTAAATTCAAATTGAGCTCTGTTGTTTTCCTGGAGTGACTGGACTGGAGGGAAACCAAGCTTAGCACATATAAGGCAATGAGGCTGCAATGTAGAACAAAATCTGTGTGTTCCCATCTAACACATTCTTCTGTGTGGTTTCTATCAGGTTCCTTACATGAATCACTGGTGTCCTGGTGAATGCACAGGCAGCACGTCCCTCTTATGGGCAAGGGCCAAAATCAAAGCGTTGACTTGGCCATCCTGAATGATACACAGAAGGAGTGTAGCTGTGCCCTTGCCCTTTTAACACACATATGTGTGTGTGTTAAAACAGTAAGCATGTATGTATTGACACCCATACCTGAGGAAGCAGTAGCTGCCAGATGTTGTTACACCACAAAGACTTTTTGTCTTTTGATTTTAAAGTCTTTAAAAAGCTTCTTTTTTTCCTCAAAACTATTCTTCAAAGTAGACTCTGGATGATTTTTTTTTTACTATAAATAGAGAAAGTATGTAATGCTAATTCCTAATAATAATTCCTAATAAATAAATACTGCTAATTGGGATGTATAAAGGAAATGTGAAAATTAGAAACAGTAGGAAATAACACTGTCTCACACAGTAAAAAGAAAGAAAATGAAAATCACCTTTTGTGAGTTTGAAATATGGACTTTTCACCCCTTGCTGATTAACATATTGTGCTATAGCTATATATATTTAAGAAATAGCATAATTATATTAATGATGCATTTGCTAGTGTTTTTTTCTTCTGTTTTTTTTTTTTTTCTACTCACTATCACAGCACTTAGGTTACTGAATGTTCTTTATTCTAATTTTCCTTGTACATATGCATGTTCTCGCAGTTTGTTGCATATAAAGCAGCACAAAAGGATTGTAAAATAATTTCAGAATCAAGACAATAATTCTCTTCAATGAAAAGCTCTACATATTTTTTAAATAGAGTATTTACATTTAAATATAGGTATCTAGTTACTATTGCTAGAAATAGGTTTATGTGAATAGTTTTTAGGACAGTTGTTTGCATAGGACGACTTATTCTTTTTTTCCTGTGTTCTTGGTTTTTTTTTTTTTCCTTCTTTCCCGCACATTTCTGTGTGTAAGAAAAAATCATATCTGCGCTACATGGACTTACAATAGGAGGAACCTTCTTGATAGGTTATTTTTTTCCTCTGATGGAGAGAGAAAATTAAACAGAATGTTGAAACTATTTTAACTCAAAACAAGTGGCAGTGATAAGGACAAACATTGAATGTTTTGAAGAACTCCAGTATTTCTTTTCACTAAAACTTAGAAAAGCTCCTGAAAAATTCCTTGGTTCTAACGAACCAAGAGATATCAAAGTGTATCATGTAACCATGTTTCTTCTAGTAATATCCATCTGCATTTCCACTTAGAAGGAAGAAGAATTGATTATAAACTTATGCCAAGTTCTGAGACCTATTTAATTATCTTTTCCTGTCATGTTCCTGCAAGTGGAGTTTTATAGCAGATTTGCATCATTGCCAAAGGAAAAAAAAAAATCAGTTTGGGGTAATGAAAAGCACAGACTTATTAAAGTAAATAAATGAAGTCTCTGGAAACAGAAATTGAATATGGAAGTATCACCTGGTTAAACAAGGATAAGAATTCAGCTCAGTCATTGCTGGTTTTATCTTTAATAATGGGTCTTCATCATGCTTGCAGAATTAGGGAAATCAAGAATCAACCTATTTAGAATGAGATCAGTGAAACAAGGAAGTGTTTTTCTCAAGTTGGCTATAAGCTAATAAATTTATTAGAAAATCCAATCAACATTAGCTGCAATTTCCATTGGGGTCTGTGTAAATGGAAACCAGAGTTCATGGACCTCCTTCTGCTCTCCTCAGGAACTAAACTGACTTTGCTTCCTTCAGGTACTTCTGTGGTACAAGTCACAGCCACTGATGCTGACGACCCCTCATATGGAAACAGTGCCAGAATCATTTACAGCATACTTCAAGGACAGCCATATTTCTCCGTGGAACCAGAAACAGGTTAGGAAAATTGCCATTTTCATTTTTTCCAATTACCATAAACTATGAGCAAGAGTTCTCATATCACCAAAATAATTTTTGTTTAAAATGTCTAATTGAAATGAAATATTTCTTCCTCTTTCTCTTCTAATAATTTATAATTCTTAAAATGAATAAATTTTAGCAGTGTGAAATATAACTTTACCATGGTACTGTTAAAATAGTTAAGACTGTTTATAGTAAAGGAAGAAAAAGGATCATATGCTAGAAAACATGATTATATTTTTCTTTGTGATAATAATTAGACTAATAAAAGATGTCCTTTTTAACCACAAACTTTGTCTTGTATATGTGTCTTGCATCATTTTTAACATGAAATGAAAAACAGGGAGTCTTTCTTTTTAAAGAAACAGGTAGCCTCTACTGGAGACTATCTGTAAGGTTTATAGTTAGAAATATATACTTTAAAATTTGAAATGCATATATCAGAAATATATTTCAGACCAATAGTAAAAGATGCAGTAGTCTGTTACATGTCAGACAGAGATGAATAACAATTTTTTTCTTTGTTTTTATTAAAGGCATCATCAGGACTGCTTTGCCAAACATGAACAGAGAAAACAGGGAGCAGTACCAAGTAGTTATCCAGGCAAAGGACATGGGAGGCCAGATGGGTGGATTATCAGGGACCACCACCGTGAACATCACATTGACGGATGTCAACGACAATCCACCTCGATTCCCCCAGAGTAAGCTGCATTTAATAGTTGTCCTGCACCATAAGAGCTTCAGACTAAAGAGTTAAGCAATCACCATCTGGTTTAATTTAGAATAAATCTAGATTATGGGGCACACATGAACAAAAGGCTTATGTGATGATTTATTCACTATTATTAAAGTGGAAAATTAAATGTTACAGCATTCCTTTGTTAGGAAAACAGTTACATGATCAAATATAACTGCAGCAAACCTGGGATACTCTCCGGTATTATGGGAGGGGGTGAGAGGTGAAATCCTAAGAGCATTACAGCAGTGTTTGCTTTTCTCCTTACCTAGATTAATTCCTGTGCACTCCCTCATTAGAAAATAAAACATGTAGTAATTCTAGCTAGGCAGAAATTTTGGAATTTTAGTCTCTATTTAACCATTTAATCATGATGAACCTGGGAAAGGAATTACTTGAAGGAAATCAAGCAGATTTGTACTTGTACAGTTACCGTGCTACAAAATCTGACAGAAGACTTCCCAAAGTGAAGCAAATGGCAATTAGCATTGCTGCTTTTGACAGCTTCAGCTTACAAAAGCCCCTTATACTGCTTTTTAAACACCGCTATTGGTCTCTACATAATATGGAAAGGTTAAATTATGTGATTACAAGATTTGTTAGAGGTTAAATATTTAAAATAAATTGAAGTCACAATTGTATAATCACAAGCTGGTTTGGGCATACTTAATAAAAAATGGATTAGGATCATCTCACTACCCAGGTTGTTTCTGCTGTAATTCCATTGCCTTCAGTAGTTACAGAGAATAAGACTTCAGGCACATGTTGAAATGATTCTTATTTTAACAAAGCCTTCATGCAACAAATGGAGTACTCAAGGTTATTCAACTTAATATTGCAGTTATTATATATGCATTTCTAAGATATTTATCATCATGTGATTTCATATATGCTCAAAATTCTGAACATCCTGAACCACGTATGTGCATTTCCTCACAGGCCCTATTCTGGAGATAATTTATTGTTAATTTGTGTGTGTATTTCCTGTATTTTTAGCTTGCATTTCTGTAGAGGGTTATGGTACTAGTGTGGTGTAGGTGAAGAAGGCTCTCCTACTGCTCTATGAAATTTTCACAGACTGTTGAGGAAGGCCTGTCACAGATGTGTCACAATCAAAGATTTAGGGCAATACTGATTTAACAGTTGCATTTAGGACAGCCCATAAGTACTAAATGTAGTTGCTGATGCTTTCTTTTCTTTTTTTTCTTTTCTTTCTTAAACACTACTTAACATGTCAAGTTGACATGTGGAGTGTCAGAATCAGCTTTATAGGCTGCAGTTATGGAATTGTGCTTACATGACTTGCCTTGCAGTCCAATTCCATATTCATCTGACTCACATGAATGTCTGATGTAGCCTAGACATATCTGGGCATTTTCTTCTTACATCAGTAGAACATAGATTTGGCCTGTACTTTAAAGGAAATTGTTCCCTTTTTTTTTCTTTTTTTTTCTTTTGTTCTCTCTACTTAGTGCCTTTCTAGTTGTTACAGTGGAAATGAATTCTGAAACATTTATAAACCTGGCTTCAATTTTATCAAATATGTGAGAGGACTGACTTTCAAAAAAACCTTATATTTAATCTCAAAATGCAAATATATACTGTAAGAATTCTAGAGTTTAATAGAGCTCAATGAGACTAATGGAATTAATACTGATTAAGTTTAAATTATTCTTACTCTGTGGTATTAATAAATAATAGACGTGTAGCAGGTTCATGAGGTGACCATATCCATATCAGGCTTATAAATTATCAGGAAAAATACTAGTAAATCCCTTAGGTTTTAACATGACTTAGTAGCATATTAAAGCTACACATTCCAACAAAATGCAGCAGGGGCTTTTCAGAGAATTTTCTCATCTTAAAGATATCCTGAAAACCATCAATGGCTTTTTTTTTCTGAGGAAATTTACAATGAATTTTAGCGCTAAAACCTCTGCATAGGAAGACCAGGGGAGGCTTCTGATATTGAATCTCTATTTCAATTGTACTATTTTCAAATATTTTCAGAAGACGTTGACCCGGGCTTTCATAGAATTCTCAAATACTTCCATGCTAGAATTCAAGCCTAGTTAATTGGAGGAGAGGTGCAAGAAACAGTGGGTTTCCCTAGCAGAAGTAAGCCACAGTAGTTTAATATGCCTTGTCATTTTAGTATGATACACACAAGTGATATTACCTGTTTGTGGAAAAAAAATGCTCAGTGAAGAGTATATTTTAACATGATATCTTCATTTTCTTGATATGGTTGATCAGCATATCCTTTGTGTAAATGTTTTACAAATACAGCTATAGTAGTGTCCTGGTTAAACATTTAAGGATATACTAAGACTTTTGGGGAACCTGAGTCTTATTTATCCAAGCGATTCAAGAATTGAGGAGCCTGAGTGCTACTGACGCTTTGAGTTTTCTCAAAGTTCTCTCATGCATCTTTGAATAATGACTGTCCAAGTCTTCAGTGAGACTGTGGCCTTTATTAGTCTAAAGATAAATATTTGTACAGAGTAAGAACCTATTTAAGAGTGTAACTGTGTATAAGATTGCTCTTTCATTCTTTATAACAAACAGAAATCTGTCCAAATGCAAATCTGTAGACTTTAATCTGCCAGCTATATTCCACTCTCCTTAGTAGATAGAAAAGCTTTTCCATTCCTCGCTCCTCCTGTGTTTTATGGGACTGAGAAACATGAGAACATCACTCACTGGGGTAAATGCAAAGTGCAAATCACTCTTTCTTGGAGAAGAAAAGAACAATAAGCTAAAGCATGAACAGAGGGGTTTTGCAAGAGTAATCCTGGGTCTGTGTAATGTGTTGTAGTGCTCATACAGCACCTACAGCTCCACTGCTTCCAATAGTTAGTGACCCAAATGATTAGTCATCTACAGTGATAAAAATAATAAAAGAAAGTATCTTATTATGGTGTATACTTAATATAAAGGGATAGGTCATCTATAAAATAGTCCTTTAGAGGATAAATTTCTGAATATTTTCATTTTGTATTTCCCGTACCTTTTTATTAATTCAAAACATGAGTTCTTAGCACTTTGTAGATTAAATTAATGAGCTGGGTCTTGTACTGGGAGTCAAAGTGGTGACCACAAGGTATGGCTCTGGGATGTAGTTTTAAGCACTTGAGAAAAAAAATGCAGAGAAGAGTTAACACACCATAAAACTAATTAGAACATGCAAATATCAACTACTAAAAAAAGAAAATAGAAAAAAAATAGGTCTTTCATCATAGTCTCACATAGTGCTGAATAAATATTAAATGGGAGCAGAGGCTATGTTTTCCTCTTTTTTAACCATTAACAGATTACAGAGAGATTATATACTAATGTAGTAAAGTACACAGATTTAAGCATTAGAGAAAGGTAATGAAAATGTCAGAACAAGTGCCAGATAAATCATTTCCCTGAAAGACTGGAATGGAACTATGTAAAAATAAATTCGTATTAATAGAATATGGAGTGTATATGGCTAGAAAGTATTATTTCTGCTCTTGTGTATCAGCTTCATGTAAAAAGCTGCTTAAATGTATAAAGAAATTCAGTTTTAGTCTTTCAGGAAATTCAGTATTTACTTACAATTTATAGGTGAATGTGTTTATTTTTGATTTTTTTTTAATTAGGTTCATTAAACTATAACATAATGAGATGGAAAAATTACCTCAACTTGAGGGCAAGTATTAAATTTCCCAGTAACTGTGGGTTTTTTTTTTTTTTTTTTTTTTTTGGTTGTATACTGCTAAGAAGTATCAGCAATCTGCACAGGACTCACCCAGGGTTTTCTGAGGCTCTGCCATAGGCCTCCCAGTGATTCCTTGTCACTGCTCTCTCTAAGTGATTCTTCATGATCACTCACAGCGAACTTCTGTGGCTGTATATACTTTTCAGTTTTTCTAACTTGTACCCAGGAATTTATGTACTACCTTTTTGGTAGCCAGCTGTAGCTTGAATGACAGCTGCATCTGTATTCTTTTTTTTGTTTGTTTGTTTTAATAATTCTTCATAGTACATTGTGTCCCACATGTTTTTCCTATTATTAAGTCCTTACAGATGAGGGATCTCTAGCCTTATTTACTATTTTTACCATATGGCTAGTATATAGAATACTAAAATGTACAGTAAGATACTTATTTCAATTAACTACAGTATTTCCAAATGATGACAGCTTTTATCCTGTGTTTTGTATCAGCTGTGTGACACTGAAACACAGGGATACATTTAAGCCATGCAAAGAAGCACAAAACAAAAATGAAAATATTTTTGGGTCGTATTTAAACATAAATTCTCCGCTTTTGCAAACACAGCTGCACTCTACTCGTGTATTTTCAAAAAAACATTTCTCTGCATTAAGGTGTCAAATTTACTTAATATTGTATCTTATTTAATTTTGAATGGTGAGATTTCAAACTGCTGCTTATAGTTTGTCAAGGAAGCTGGAGACTGGAAGGGAGGGAAGAAGAGAGGGAGGAAGGAGACATTGTTGAGGTTGTTGTTTGTGCTGCTGGCATGTGTAAAATTTATCCAGAAAGATTCTAATTAGACATTGAGGGGAAAAAAATGGTAGCAAGGAGAGAAAAGCCTGAACAGATCACAGAAATAATCTTTCTTGATAGTATTTCAGGAATTATATGAGCAAGAATATGTGACCTATGTGATCCTTGTAGGCTGCATGTTCTGTAAAGTTCATTTTCAACCTTCATTTTCTACAATTTCATTTCCACGTTGTACGTAAACTTTTCCCATAGCATAATTCTCTGTGCCCTATTTTGCTCAGTCTTTCAATTCTAAAAGTGAGTTCTCTAGAATAAAATACGTATACAGATACATCACCAGCTAGCACGTAGCTCAAAGTACAGCGTTACTTGCTGAGCGTATAATGGACTGTGCAGCTCTTGACCAGCTCTTTGTCTCGCTGACAGATACAATCCACCTCCGCATTCCTGAATCCTCCCCGGTTGGGACTGCCATCGGCAGCGTCAAGGCCACTGATGCAGACACTGGGAAAAATGCAGAAGTAGAATACAGAATTATAGATGGTGACGGCACAGATATGTTTGATATCATGACGCAGAAAGACACACAGGAAGGCATCATAACTGTGCGAAAGGTGTCTATTACTAACATTTGTTGAAATTATTTTGTTGGCGGTGTTATGCCATAAGTGTTTGTTGGAAAAAATAATGTTTAGCTTGTGTGTTGGTAATTGTAAATGCTTAACACTCGCAAGAGTTCCACATTTGTGAGTGCAACAGATATTATTTCCTTGTAATCAGATCTGAAAATAACAGGTGCAGAGATATCTTTGAGAGGCAGGTGAAGGTTTAAAGAATTATTGCCAGTAAAATACACAAAAATGATCCATCCCAGGATGTTAGTTGTAATTATCTTCACAGTTTCAAATACAATTACATAACTGTTTTGGATTCCTGTAGCCTATTTTCCTCAGTCAGACATTCATGGTTCAGCCACTACTGAGTGATTTAGGATCTCTTTATTCAGGGTTTCTCAGAACACCTTTTAGGCGACCAAATACACCAGGACATAAGCACACTGACAGAAGATAAATTGACACTAAATTGACACACTGACAGTCAGCTGGTTGCTTATGCATAAGCAATGCATAGTGATTGGTGTCCTTGCTATGGAGATTTACTTATGCCTTCTCTCAGAGGAGTTTCAAAGATCTCACATGGTGAGAAAGGTAGTTCTGCTGCTGAAGAAGTTCCCCTCCAGAAGCCTCGCTTGGCTCAGGACCTCTATTCCTTTCCTTTGGATGTTTAAGGAGAGGGACCCTAATGAGGCCAGACAGCCTTTTTAACCCAAAGCATCATTAGTGTCAGTTTGAACAACAAGTGGAAGCACAGAATAATGTTTTGACTCAAGAAGAGTCTCTTTTCTGTTCTGACTGCTGTTTATAAAATATTTGGTGCAGGAATGGAGAAGCATTGTTTGTGTGGACCACATCGTTTTCTCCTAAATATTTAAATTTCTAAGCTGTCATTTTGGCATCTTTCATGAACATTAATTTATACTTAAAAGAAGTACAGCACGTGTGGAGGGAAACCATGTGTTCCACCAACCATTTTGAAAAAATCTAGTTTGATATCTCCCTGTTATTTTGGGGAGTTAATGAAGTCATCTTTGTGGCAGAAAGGTAAATTCTCAGCTTGCTCATTTCCTCAGTATCATTAATTAGCTAACGCTTTTCATCTTTGACAGTTGGAAAAATGTGAAGAAATGGAGTTTCTTTTCTGCTCCAAATGGATTCTAATTATAACCCTGAACCTTTCCTCCTTCTATTTTAAATAGGAACTGCTGATGAAAATGTCAAATCTATTTTGCAAAAAATTCTCTGATGTTGAATTCATGAAATGCAGTGAAAATGAGTGAGATTAAGCTCTTAAGTTTTCTCTGAACTCCAGCACTTCAACCTCACCACATGAACCCCTAAAAAAATTACTGTTGACATTTAAGGCTAGATAAATTTGACTGACACTAAGGAAACTGTAGCAGTCTTGAGTACCCAATGGTTTATGAGGTTTCCCAGGAAATATTAGAATTGTGAACCTTGTTCTAGCATTTCAGGTCTGTATTTCAATTTTTTAAATGCCTATATGATTGTTTCCTTGCTTATTGTGATGAAACAGCAGAAAAAAAAAAAGTCAATTTGTAAATTTGCACAGAAAATAGTTTTGATTTTCGTGCTATATTAATGCATTTAATAATTGGGAACAGAGACACACTCTGAAGACAAGAGTCTAAGACTTTCTTACTAGAGGAAGTAGTCCCTCTTTTGTAGAGAAATTGAAATGGATGAGGTCCGGCCTAATCTAGCAGAAGATCTGGCGAGGTTCTGAGTCTACTTCAGTTACACATACTCATCAACATTCACTAATATGCAGTAATATTTAATAAAGTTTAGTATCATCTTTCTTTTTAGCCACTGGACTATGAGACAAGAAGACTTTATACATTGAAAGTAGAAGCTGAGAATACCCACGTGGATCCACGATTTTATTATCTTGGACCTTTTAAAGATACAACTATTGTGAAAATCTCTGTAGAAGATGTAGATGAACCTCCTGTCTTCAGCAGATCATCTTACCTTTTTGAGGTGCATGAAGATATTGAGTTAGGGACAATAATAGGAACAGTAATGGCACGGGACCCTGATTCAGCTTCAAGTCCTATAAGGTAATATGCCATTCCATGTATAAACATCATTTGCTAAAGACGTTATGAAACATGCTACATTATATTACAAAATTATAAAATACAATGTGAATTTTCATTGTGCATAGAAAAAAAAAAGGCAGTAGTGCATTTTCTCATATTTACCAGTGTGCCTGAAATAGAGTGATGAGAACAATTCTATCTGTTAGTCTCTGAACATCTTGGGGACCATCCATTCACTCAACTGGAGACAAACAAGAAACATTCTTTTATCACTTCAAATATCAGAAAGTCTATAAACCTTCATATTCATTTAAAATAGGCTTTTCAGAACTTCTCCTTGCTTCAGATTGTGAAAAAGAATTGATTCAGTCTATCAGCCGTGAAGGATAGAGCATCTTCTGTTTTCTCCAGTCAGTCCTTAAAAGTAAAGTATAGTATATTTTCTTACAAGCTCTTAGTCTGTGGCTAGTGCCTGCTCCTTTGTAGGCTTGTCTGTCTAGTTGCTTTTCAGGGTAAAATTATGGATGTGATTGATAGATTACATCTAGCTGAATGAAGTAAACTGTAGTTTACTCTGCTTTTTTTTTGTTTCGCTATGATGCATACATTTTGAAAAGAGGTCATGAGTTATCTCTCATCTCTAATACCTAACTATAAAAAAATCATTTTGGCCTAGGGGCTTTGTTTGCTGACTTTGAAGTCAGCTGCCGTATGATTCTTAATGAGTCTTGGGTAGAAAAATTGGATTTGGAATTGGAGCTGAATTTCATTTTCTGTTACGGCAATTTGGTCTGTATAGAGAAGCTAGCAGATGAAAATACTCAGCCTTTAAAACTTAAGAAAACATTAATAACATAGTGCTGCATCTTTATCCATCCCAATTGCATGAGACAAGTTACAACTTTAGGAGTTATGTTTTCTTAATTGTGACTGAAAAAGAACAAAGTTGGTGCTTTTGCTCATATTGTTTCTGATACAACTTGATGATGAGTGGAAGAGCTACAGCAGAATGAAATATTTCCCTGATTATTATTATTATTTATGCCAAATAGTAAAGTAAAGATGATTTTGTATAACTTTTCTAGGTTCTGTTAATGTAACAGAAAATAATTTAGAAGGTTCAGGTGAGACAAACTGATAGTAATAAAGACAAAGAAATTTCTTTAAATAAAAAAAAATGAAAGGGATCATTAATCCTAAATTTAGTTTACTTGGAAAAAAATCCAAGATATAAGTGGTAGTGTTCTTTAGAATACACTGTTTCATCTAGCTTTCTATTTAGTATGTATTTGAAAACATGAACTTCAAAACAATTTTCTGAATATAAATCAAATTATTCTCTCCAGTATTCGCTCTATTTCTCAACTGCCAAAGCAGCCTTATATACTAATTCAGAGAACAGCTATCCACAGTAGGTTTCTATACACTTTTGCTTAAAACTTCAAAACCAATTGCAAAGTAATATGCATCTGCCCTGGAAGTGAACAGCTAAAATTTAGACTAAGTTATTTTAAAGTTGTCATATTACTTTGAGATAAGGGCAGTTGGAATCATACTTTGACATTTCTATTTATAAATCAAATCCTTCAGGATATAGAATTGATTCAGTTTTTAACTTCTTTTTTCTTTTCCTTTTAAATATTAATTTCTGTTTATTAAAATTATATACAAGTTAAACATCATATAAACTGAATGAACATCAGCTTCCTGATGAACTGATTTTAAATGCTATTGAATAAATATGGGCCTGCTTTCTGAAACAAATAATTTTAGTAGTTGCAGGACCATTAGCATTAATACAACAATGATGTAAGAATATGTTCGTAACATAATTGTAATCAAATATCAAATGATGCAGGATTTTAAATGAGGCAATATGGAACATTTCTTTGCTACAGAAGTAGATCTAGGCAATAGATCATTGCCTATTGAAAATCTGTAGGTTATAGTACTGCCAAAATGAGTCTTTTTCCTCATTTAAAACATCATGGGTGAAGTAAAAGTGATTGTTTAACATTTAGGCCACATAGTTTTAAATGTAGTTTCTCTGAAAACAGCAGATTTTTCCTGTATTCTAGCTGGATTACTGTGACCAAGCTGATCAAGAAAACTAATTTGAGATAATCTTACATGCAATTTCCTAAGAAGTTTTATTTGGATATTCTATTTTCCATGTGTTTCACTTATTTAGTTTGGTATGGGCTTGATTTTTATAACTATTTATTTTCTTGTGAGTGGTGGAATGAGCAAACAAAACCCAAGCCCTATTTTCTTATCACAGTATTTTCCATTTGTCTCAGTCTGCTAAGGTATTGTAAATAAAAACTAGGTGGAATACTAGGTGAAATGTTTTTGTCATTGGTATATGCTCATTAAAACCATTGAGCAATTATTTCCACCACAGTGTATCAGTATGCTAATAGATAGTTGTTTATTGGCTCAGGTTGCCAGAATTAGAGATTGTATTGTACTTCACAAAATCCTACATTTAAGTACATATCAAAGGTTCAGTCCTCACTTTGAAGACAGTATTGTGTATTACAAAAAAAAAAAAAAAAAAAAAAAGAACAGTTTGATGATCATAATTTCACATTCTTTTGTATTATGTTAGTAGAAGGTCTACCTGAGGAGTCAAAGCATCTCTAGTAACATATTAGATCCTACAGTATCCGCAGGTTATGAAATTGGAAAGTTCTGCAAGTGAACTTGTTTTTATAAGGATTTGTTTTAATTTGATCTCTTGTAAATTAACATATCCGAAAGTCTAACAGCTTGGCTGTATAAACCAATAGTTTTTTGAAAAGCTCAGGGTAAGCTGTCAGCTTAAGAAACAGTGACATCAAAGACAATTTTCAAAATTAGAACAATTCCTAAATTATTATACTGAAATTTTGATCTATTTTTTATAATTCTCATTTATGTTTATAAAACATATGTTTGTTATGATCAAATATTACATTATTATAATATATTTAAGTAATTCCTGCAGTTATTATTCCTCATTCTACAGAGCTAATCTTGAGAACTTTCATATGTATATGCATTTTCAATTTAAGAAACAATTGTTAATATACTGTTGAGTGACCTGAACAAAAATTTGAGAGGAATTTTCAGAAACTATTTGCCTTATCAAAAGTAGCATTTATCTAATGTAACATATAAAACGCGAAAGATTTATTCATATGTTGAGAAATGCATGCTTTTTTTCATTTTCTGTTAGTTGGGTAATAATTTTTCTTTCCTTATTGTATTTAGATTTTCTCTGGACCGTCACACTGACCTTGACAGGATATTCAATATTCATTCTGGAAATGGATCCATCTATACTTCCAAACCACTTGACCGTGAGATATCACAATGGCACAATCTTAGTGTTATAGCAGCTGAGATCAGTAAGCTAATTTGATCTCAATTTTGTCTTTCAGTTTTCTTTAGCCTGCAAAGTTGCATTTGTGACTAAATGAGTAAAAAATCCTCCCTTCTTCCCTCTTTCTCCTTACTATCACATCTTTTGTGCAATGAAACTGGAACAGTTGTCTCCACATTGCTTTTCTTCACTGTACATTTCCCCACCTGCTTTCACCAATGGCCTTTACCATCTAAGAGACTTTGTTACCCTGTTAATTAATTACATTGCTGTAATCTTGTTTAATTAGGGCACAATGTTGTTTTCTTCCATTCTTTTGAGAACAATGACATGATTTTGTTGTTAAATAGTAGTAGAGTTTGGGAACATAATCTGTGCTTCTGTCTTCTTTGTTGTTTTCTTTATTTCCTTAGAAATAATTTCATTATCTCTTTCTACCATATCTATCTACCTACAGATCTTGGAATTGATATATCTTACAAGTTAACAACTTTCACTTGTTCCCTAAAGCTTAGTGTTTCTTGGACTACTCAAATCATCTCTTTGTAGATATTTTCTTGTTAAAAGTGCAAAGAAGAAAGCTAAGGTCCTTTTAAAGCCACTACGAGTTTAACGTTAAGCCCTCGACAGCAATTTTTTTTTTGAAATAGTGTGTTTTTTTTTTCTAGGGAACAAGTGTCTGATCTTCCAGAACAGCTAGGGAAGGTCATGCTTTCAAATTTTTTAAAAAAAAACTTTTTTTTTTTTTTTTTGCTTTTCTTTTTTATGCTCCTGAGTCTACAATTCTTAGCATTTACTATCGCTGTTCACTATTGTAGGAATCCTTTTAGGAAATATGTATATTGTGAAGGAACCTTTGCTTACATCATAGTGTTAAGCTTATTTCTTTATCCAGATACTTTAAGAGATTTTACATTCTGGACCTAATTGGAATAATTAGGACTCTCCAAAATCATATTTTACTTTTGGAGAAGGAAAGGGGGAGATTAAATTCAAATTCAATTAAGACAATTTAAAGATTAAAAACTCTGATCTACTCAAGTCTGTACCAGATTCATTGGAGTATTGTATTGGCTTCAGTGGTGCAGTGGAATTTCCTCCAATTTATTAATGCAAAAATTAGGAAAAATGGACTTGAAAAAAATCTTAAATATGTATGCACAAAGTCAATAATATCTCTTCTGGATAAAGCAAATTTGATCACAAATCATTTTAAAACTAAAAATCAAAACTTTACCGCAGAATGATACTCCAGAGCTCACCAAATCAAATTTGTCATTATACTAATGGACATATTTTTCATATATTACATGTGCATAGATCAATAGCAGTTGCAGCCCCTGTTTTAATGTAAAATGCTTAATTGCTCACTAGATACCGGTATATTATTTTATTTTTGATTCTAAAAAACAAACTCGCTCCTTAGTTTGCAGGAAGCCCAGTACTCATATATTAGCAGTACACATGTGAAATTTTGACCAGTTTCAAAGCAAATCTTGAAGAGCTACTGTTGGTTAAGTTACTATTAAGCTACTGTTAAGAAGAAAACAAAGTACTTTAAATGAGAAAATAAACCCACTCTTTTTTTTTTTTTTTTTTTTTTTTTTTTTTTTTTTTTTTTGTCAGACAACCCCAAAGACACTACTCGTGTTCCTGTCTTTGTGAGAATTTTGGATGTTAATGACAACGCTCCACAGTTTGCTGTATTCTACGATACCTTTGTGTGTGAAAATGCTAGAGCTGGACAGGTATGTCCTTGTAAAACACTTTCTACTATCCAGGTTTGCTACAGCAGTCAACTGTAGGTCATTCTTGTGTGTTGCCTATGGGCAATTATGTCTGAAACGTCTTTTAAAATGCTGAAAATGAAAACATCTTGTTCCAAAGAACAGGCTTTTGTGAAATATCAGCATTTTAGAACAGTTCTAGTGTGTGAGTTACTTTATCTGACCTTGTTAAATCCTCTCTATGTATGCCCAAGATACATGATCTTTCCTAAAAGAGCATAACATTATGAATAACTACTAAAAATTTTGAATTATATTTTCAAGGTTTCTCATTGGCAGATCTCAATGATATTTTCAGTCCATATTGATGGTGATTATAGACATCTATATCCATACCATTTGTTCTTACACAATTGTGAGATTTGTCTTGGATTGTCCCACTAAAAACTTTTGAAAAGAAAAAAAGAAAAGATACATTTATGAACTGGTAACCTTTTTTTTTTTTTTTTTTTTTGCCTCTTACAGGCTACAGAAACTGTACTTAAGCTTAAGCAAAATGACTGCACAGTTTAATATACTGAATTTCTATTAGGCACCTGATTAATAGAATATTAAAAAAACTGTTTGTCTATTACTGTCCAAGATCACATTCACCCAATAACAAATCCTTTGAAACAGTAGTACTTGTTATTCATTGCTATCGGCTTAAGCACTACAATTATCACATTTAGGTTGTATTACAAGTTTCACTTTCAGGTTGCCATTTCTTCTAAAGTAACATCATCTGGAAATTATAACAAAGGAGTTAAGGCCCAAACTTAGAAATTATAAGATATTTAAAATATTAAGCAAATATATTTTCTTGCTTCTAGAATTGTAATCAAGCAATTGGATAGGTAGAAATCACGGGATAAACATCCAGTACTTATGATACTTCCAGTGTCTGATATGAATGCTAAAACCATATCATAATGTCTTCGAAAATAAGATACTGATTGAGCATTGGGAAAGCAGAAAAAATGTGTTTTTTCCTCCTCCAGTTTCACTAGAAATTCTGTGTGGGAAAAAAAAAAAAAAGAATTATTTCACAAATTTTACTCAGTTTGTGATTTTAGAATCTGAGTCTGTTCAGGTTGATTAACTTCAAGAGTATTGTCAATGCTTTTATTTTACACACTTCTCATTCCCTTATATGTCCAACTGTTATAAATCATTCTAGCTGATAATGGATTCTCTTTCAATGCCATTTTAAAATATGTATGATTTATTCATTTTTTCTTTTTACTGGATCTTAGTTCATCAATGATTATATAAATGTTAGGTGTCTTTCACCAGTTCTTTTCATGTTGCACCTCTTTGTATCAACTATTTGATTATATCAAATCCTTTTATTTTTAATCATGGATATTTTTTCCATTATAACCTTGGTTAGTCTTGGCTTTTGTTAATTTTATATGTCTGAGTTACTCATTACGGAGAGATGAGTTATTTTTCTTGGAAAAATTTTACTTAGAAACTAAATTTCTTGCTATTGTATTTTTAGCAATTTTATCAATTTTTTTTAGATATATTTATACTGCTTCTTAATATTCTCTGACTCTTTAATTGCAATTTTATCTTTTTTTATATCTCTAAGATAAAATTTATATATGTATAAACAGTATGAAGAGGGAATAACTAGTCATTTGTATTCTTGGATACTGCCTGAAGCAGTGGGCTGCTAAGGAGGTTGGGATCTCATCACAGCTCCAACATGAAATAACTTAGTGTGGGTGTTGCGTATGTTGCATAAACACAAATATAAATTGTCATGTATGTATCCCTTACGTGATTAATCCTATTTTCTGTCAGTCCATTTTATAATTATACACATAGCTGCAGTAGCTATAAAGGGTATAAGTATTTAATAAAAATTCCAAGGAAAATAAGACTTTCAAGATTCATTTTAAGAGTAAAATTTATAACATTTAAGCTTTGACAGCCATATAAATTCCTACTTTCTGCTATTCAGATTTTTAAATTCTGGTATATTATATCAGTTCTCTGGGGAAGGGCAGAGGGCATATTAGAACTTTTCCGTATTTACTTTCTCCTTCAAAACATGCCTTATTAGTAAGCTGAATTTTCAAAGGAAACATGAGTAGAGATATGTTGTATATAGGTACTGATGCTTGTTTAATTGTAATAAAAAATAGTAGTACAAAACAGTATAATTAAATTTAAGAAACAGAATTGAAGCTTTAATGATTTAATATTGTTCAATTTTACTGGGAAATAACAGAAGTGTGCCTCAGTAGTAATAGATATTCTTTAAGATCTGTTGGCTACATTTACAGTGTAATAATGTCCAGTAGTCATCACTTGACCTCAAAAGCAGAGCTTACTCTTTGTCATTTCAGTTCTTCTCAAATATAGATTTATACTAGAAGTCACTGACATAGGAAACAAGGCTGCTGAGAGACAAATGTGTATGTTGACTACAAATAAACTGTTGTGCCCAGCAAGTCTTCTTTCTTCTTCAAGTGGATTTACACTGAGCCTCTCAACGTTAACTACCTACTTGCCATCAATTATTGTTCAAAGGTTCAGAGTCAGATAAACAAAGACTAAAAAATATTATACTGAAGACTTTATCTGTTCCTAAACCTTCAAGAATGAAACAAGACTTAGGAAAGTACTCCAAGTGCCTGCCTAGTACCTTGCCCAGGTTGGAAATCTTGTGCAATATAGTTACCATAGTTACACAGTCACTCCGTCACTTTTCTAGGGATCAAGGTGAGGCTGACTCTTCAAATTCTCCTTTTTGTCCTTCTTGAAGACAGGAGTGATGTTTGGTTTCTTCCATTCCACAGGAACCTCTCATGAACTCCAAGGATTTAAAATGATAGAGGATAACTTCACAGTGATATTAGCCAGCTCCCTCAGTACACACAGGTACATCTCATCAAGTCCCATGAACTTGTACTGACCCAATCCCATGAGTATCTAGTTTGTATAAATTTTCTCTGACTACTGACCTGAGAGAATGAGGCCAGAAAATCATGTAGCACTTCAAAAAGTTGATAGGAAATGGCGCCAAGCACCCTAGAAAAACCTAGGCAAATCTCTCCAAGTACCATAGAGCTTCATCTTCAGCCACATGAGTTCCCAAAACGGTGAAGAAAGTACTCCTTGCAATGGACATTCATAAGCAACATGGTTTTATTTCCCTGCATATGTAAATGCATAAAAGCTACATCTTGCTCAAGAAAATAACATCTTGCTGAGACACAACTATCCTGCTGACCTACCGACTGCATGTGAAGCTTTTCCGGAAATCTTATTTAGTTGTGAGTGGTATAGTTTTATGATAAAAATGGGCTGGATCTGTTACCAGAAGTTTGATGAAATAAAAAGGATCTATGGACAAGTCAAATGGAAGCTTCTGACTCTGACAGTGAACCAGAATTTCCATGAATCAAACAAATAATGGTGATTCAACTTCATTACAGCTTGAAAGTAGGCATTATAAAAACCAAGAAACACAAACCAGTTCCCTACCTGAATGGAGAGCTTCCAGAGTCATCATGGCCTTGAACATGCAAATATAAAATGTATGTCATATGTAAATCCAAAGTGGTGCACTATCCCTCTTCTCCTCAAACAAGTACACTTGGGTACAAGTAAATAGCTTCTATTTTTATACAAAAACTTTGTTTTCAACTTACGAAATTGAAATTTCTTATGACTCTTCATGTATAATTCTCTTGATAACAGAATTTGCAGAACAGTTAACTGAACTGAAGATCTGAGCTTGGCAACACAGAGATCACAACACAGTAAGTAATGAGATGCCAATATAGGAAATGAAAGACCCTGAATGATGATAGCAAGACAGAGGCACAGATAGAAGCCACACACAATGACTTGAAGAAAAAACAATTACCAAGTGAACTGTAACAACCAAAGCCCTGTTTGTGTTTACCACTTTCAACTGACCAGGCAGATTGCAAGAGCCAGTGACAGGAGGGGAAGGTGCAAAGTACAGATTTCCATGTGCCCTTCAAAGAGTGAAGAAACTTACTATCTTTCATTGCAAGTCAGAAATCTTATCCTTTAAAACTTATACAAAAAGAACAAGGTGGTTCAAAATACTTGATGAAGTAGAAGTGAAGGAGTGTGAAGTCTCTGAAGACTCCTATCAAAAAATTGTGTTCTCTTGGCTCTTTCTTTTGCAGAAGACTTGCAAACAGTCTCTATACTAGAGACTCACAAGTCTTGAGAGAGGGCAAGAGACTGGTTAATAAAGGCAATCAACCAAACTACGGAATCATTCTCTTCCCATCAAGAATGGGCAGCAATTCTACTACATCATAAAAATCCTGAAAGGCCATAGACCTATCACTCAACCCCACAATACCATCAAAAAGTCATTCTGACAGCATGTGCTGAGTGTCATTAGCCAGTGAAAAGCCAGAAAATAAGCCTCTGCACGAGGAGAAGTCCTGTGAAGGAGGGAATCCTACTTCATGGTACCAGTGAGGGTCAGAAACGTATATACGAAGAGAGAGAAGTACAGAGACAGCCAGTCATTGGCCTTGTGTGACAAATCTTGTATGCTCTTAAAAGACAAATATATAAAATATGGGACCTCATCAAGGGCATGATGAGCAAAGGAGAAGATATGGACTAATTGGGACCTTTTTCCCTCACCATAAACCAAGTGCAGCTCGGTGTCAGTAATGCTATGCCTACAGTTGGCACTGAAGTTGTGCCAACAGAATGTCCATAGGGCAAACAGTCCTGTACCAGAGAAGAGGCATGACACTCAGAAACCACACTTTCAGATTTGTCAGCTAGAGTAGAACTTTTCATTGATGTAAAAGCCTGTCTCAGTCCATATAATGAAATGCCACAACAACTCTAGCAGCAGTGCCTGGAGAAGGTGAGGAAGAAAAAATAGTGTATTTCTTGCTGGGGACTTATTTGGTCATTTTGCTTTTGGATAGACCTGCAACAGGAATCTCTGGAGATATCAGCACTGCAACTATTTTAGACTCATCATTTGCTGCTTCTACTGCTATACTGAGACATAATGCCTTCTTCATGGCAATACAAATGTCTGGAATGTTGGTCTGAATACAGAATTTACTTCTCACTAACAGCACATTTGAAAATCTTTATGTGAAGACATCAAAAATCAAGCAATTAGGAAAAGCCCCTAAAGGGCAAGAATTGTCAAGCATTTGAAAATCTCTTCAAGCAAATAGGTGCAAGGAAGTTCAACAGTGGCATGCTTTGTTTCTTATGCCATATAGCAAACAAAAATTAATAGATAGAGAAAATAAATATTCCTTTACAACGACAATATCCTATGCATGTTTTATCTGGCGTTGTTGATCCAGTAAGTTATTGGAGGTACTTACATGTCTTGGTGATTATTATTTTTTTCACATAAACACATGATATAAGTTTAGAGAAAGACAGCTCTCTGTTTAAGAAAGCAAACAAGGTGCTGTAATCAAATCTAAATCTTCTCTCCCGAAAAAATTAGTTGCTGTATTCTGGATGGACAAAGAGAGATGTGGGGGGTTAACTAGGCATTTTGTAAGGTAAACAGGAGTACGTTTCAGTTGTTGATGTGAAAGATGATTGATCTTGACAAAAGCTGTGCTATGGAAGAGAAATGGCTGTCTTTAGAAGAACTGGAGGAGGAAAAACAAATAGAATTTAACAAGTATGCCACAGGGTAGTAGTCTCAAATTAGATGTAATTGGATTATTAATCGGTATGTATGCAGCTTGGATATGAAACTTTCTCAGCAGTTTATATCTTCCAGAAGCAATGAGATAGATGTTTCAAATATCTAATTTTTTTTTTCCTTCTTGCAGCTTATCCAGACTATAAGTGCAGTAGACAAAGATGACCCTCTTGGTGGACAAAAATTTTTCTTCAGTTTAGCTGCTGTTAACCCAAACTTCACTGTTCAGGATAATGAAGGTAAAATACCTGCTAAGCCCAGGAAAGGAGTTTAATGACTCTTTGTCATATCTTCCTAAAATATGATGAATTTGCTTTTAATATCCTATATCCTTGAACATTTAGAAAAATATTAAGGCTGCTGAAACCTATGATGATTAAAAAAATGATTTTAACTGAATCTTTGTGGAAATTACACATACACAGATGTACTTTCACCTGTATGAGAAGCATAGCACAGACAAATAAACTTTGTGTGGCACAAATAAAGTTTAGTAAGCTCACTTTTCAGAACTGTGCATTTTTCCCATCAATCTTCTGAATTCCTGAGACAATTTTCCAACAAAAATTCTATGTGCTGAGGTATATAAATCGTTGTTCTACATTATGTTGAAAGTGTTTTGGTGCGGAAAAATCTCATACTGAGTTTATAGATAGCATTCCTCTGAGTATTATCACAGATGATCTATAGAAAGAATCTTTCAAAGCAGAATGCTTGTTGAACAGTGTGAAGTGAAAGGCTATTTTTTCTCTGTTGGCCACTTCATTTCAGGGCTTTAAGCCATGGAATGGAATTGTGTGACACCCTGCATGCAGTAATCTATAAAATATGTTAAGCTTCGGGAAATCCTCTTTTCAACTCACGTTCAAAGGTGTTGCAGAGGCACAGAGGAGCAAGCTGGATGTCCATAAAAATTCATAGACAGCTTTCTGATCAAATGTGAATGTCATTAGAAAAGATAGGTATCACTATGATATCAGGAGTGGCCACTTTCAAAACACTGTCAGTGATGAAAAGGAAACAAATAGTTTGCATGTGCTATGTGTGATATGCACTTTAAATTCATATTCTATACCAGAGTGTATTTTAATCAACCTAGATAACACAGCCAGAATTTTGACGAGGAGGAATGGCTTTAGTCGACATGAAATAAGTACTTACCTTCTACCCGTGGTGATTTCGGACAACGACTACCCAATCCAGAGCAGCACGGGCACGCTGACCATCCGCGTGTGCGCCTGCGACAGCCGGGGCAACATGCAGTCCTGCAACGCCGAGGCCCTGCTCCTCCCCGCTGGCCTCAGCACAGGGGCGCTCATTGCCATCCTCCTCTGCATCCTCATCCTGCTGGGTAAGAGACAATTAAAAAAAAAAAACCTCTTTCTCCATGTGAACTAATGCTTCGAGTTTGAATCATTTTACAAAACTATGTGGGTTGGCAAAACTAATTATGACAGGATTTGCAAGAAGAATTCTATGGTTTTTTTTTGAAATGCAAAGCCAAAAAAACTTTGATTTTTGTGAGAATTCATATCCCAGCTTGTTATCAGTGTGCAACCAGCAGCTCATTATTGTTCTTACATTAAGTTCTCTTTCAAAAGAGGATCAGAGAGGAGGAATAGTATATTAAAAATTGCTTTCGTGTCTTATTTCTTTTTAGATTTTTTTTTTATGTAAATAGCTACCAAAAATCAACATTCAGTACATATTTCACAGAAAATCTGTCACAAAGTAATAACTTTACTATACTACAGCACTATATATCCTACATATCCAGAGTTTTCTCTGCTGTTATCAAAAACATAATACATTTTTTAAAGCCTCTATTTTGTGATTTTCAGAATATCACCGAATGAACTTTATTTCACTTCAAATACAGTTTGAAAAGTATGCTTTGAATTCTGAAGAGTTAAAGGATCTTCAAAATAGACCTGGCTATTTTAAAGCTAATCAAAGTTATGGAAGGATCATGTAGACAAAGCTTGTGATTTCATAAAGCAACATACACAATGTATGTGCAAAATAGCATGTTTTGATATGGCCCTTACTGTGCTACTTATGGCCCTTACTATAATACCAACAGGGATAGTTATCCATTTATCAGACAAATGAATTTGTGAAAGGTACTTGAAATAAAGCTCTTCTATCTGATGGACTTGTTACTAAGCAAATATTAAATTGAGATCTTCACCTGTTCTTTCTCTCTCTAAGTCATAGTGGTGCTGTTTGCAGCTCTGAAGAGGCAACGCAAGAAGGAGCCTTTGATCCTGTCTAAAGAGGACATCAGAGACAACATTGTGAGTTATAACGACGAAGGCGGTGGAGAGGAAGACACCCAAGCCTTTGATATTGGCACGCTGAGGAATCCCGCAGCTATTGAAGATAAAAAGCTTCGACGAGATATTATTCCTGAAACATTATTTGTACCACGGAGGACTCCTTCAGCACCAGACAACACAGATGTCCGAGATTTCATTAACCAAAGGCTAAAAGAGCATGACACTGACCCTTCTGCACCGCCATACGACTCGCTCGCAACCTACGCCTACGAAGGCAATGATTCAATAGCTGAATCCTTGAGCTCACTGGAGTCGGGTACCACCGAAGGGGACCAAAACTATGATTACCTCCGAGAGTGGGGGCCTCGGTTTAATAAGCTCGCTGAGATGTATGGCGGAGGAGAAAGTGACAAAGACACTTCTTAACCTGCAGTAGGCTACATTTTGGTTCCTTTGAGCGAAAGTAATTTTACAGACACCTTCTGCACTCTACAGTATTTAACATTCAGGAAAATTTTCCTGCCACTCAGCACAATGGTTTCCTTTTGAAATTTGTTTTCAGTTTGTCCATTAATGTCATTCATTCTTTCTATTAGGATTCACTTGGAATATATACAGCATTTTATTTAATCACCTTCCAAGAGCCAAAGCTATGGAAATTCAGTGTTGTCCATTTTAGTAAAACAAACAATACCTTATCTTCAGAAATTTGAACAGAGTGATACTCCCTTAAGCAAACCTTGTGTACAAGCCGCTTCTGTTAGGTACACTTTCTGCCCTTGCAAGTGCCACTTTTAAGAAGGCAAAGAAAAAAAAAAAAAACAGTATGTCCTGGTCTGTACATGAAAATCCAAACAAATGTACAAGTGGTGTTAATAAGTGTAATATGCAGCTGGTTAAAAA
The DNA here is from genome assembly GCF_003342845.1 of Nothoprocta perdicaria. Classification (NCBI taxonomy): domain Eukaryota; kingdom Metazoa; phylum Chordata; class Aves; order Tinamiformes; family Tinamidae; genus Nothoprocta; species Nothoprocta perdicaria. Next base: position 51,083 of record NW_020455778.1, on the reverse strand, counting down.
ACAAAAAAGGTTTGTGCAACTTCATTTCATCAAATTCTATCTGCCAATGTTTTATATTTATATTTTTGTATTTATTTTTAAGAAATAAACCAGTTTTTACAACTATGTTGATGCTTGCCTGCCTGTTGTGGCCATTGATCCCAGGCTTGGAGAGAGCAAGACATTTGACCAACGAGAGCATAGCCAGCTGCTAATACTTTTATGCAGCAGTATACTGCATGCATTTAACATAGTCTGAAGTGCCTGTGCTCATGGGGAGAGGTTTAAGTTGTACATCTATTTGCTTGCTCAAAAGTGCTACTTCCCACAGTCACCATGTTTGAGCAAGAATTTGTTTTATTTTTGAGCTGAACTCAGAACATTTTACTCTGGAAGGACGAGCAATTATTTTTTGAACTACATAATTCAGAAAAAAAATACTGGTATAACAACACATCAAAACATGAAGAATTAATATAAAAAAGTCAAGAAATTATTTGGTCTACAGCCTTCCATTTTGAATCTGAGCTACATTGGACGAAGTATAAAAATATCTTTAAACAACCATTTTTAAGTGCAGCAAGTCTAAGCACACTATTGTGTGTCAGATTGTAAACATTTAAAGATAGCATATTTTCTTTTAAAGCAGCTAGGTGAAAGATCAAGTAGTTCTTAAACTGTACCATCCCTCACTCAGTTTACTCTGTTTTCTGAGGCCCTGGGAGAGGAAAAAAAAAAAAAAAAAGCTGATAAACTAGCCAACTGTAACAGAAATCACACTCTAGCTAAAGTAGCTATCCCAAGACATTTTGAGATGTGTATTTCTTCCCACAATCTTTAGATTACATAAATCTGTTTTGTAAACAAGAACTCTGGGATTTCGAACATTTTGGAGATGAAATAATTTCAGAGGAAAAGCAGGATGTAATGAGGTATTCACTTATTTCCTGGAGAAGAAACATATCTGAAGGATAATCCCTCCCTTCTCCATCTCTGTTAGCTTCTTACTGGCATAAAATCAACAGATATTGAAAATATATTAGTCCTTTGAAAAGTGAAATGCTGCATTCTTATTGCATCAGACATCTCTTCTCTTTAATAGGGTGATTAAAGTAAGTGGAGTTGAAAGCTAAATAGAGAGGCATTATGCAAGTTACTTGGGTGCAATGAAGAGTACATTTTTATTGACTTAATATCAGGTTAAAATATTTGATTCATTAAGAAACTTTGAAGATTATGGATTTTCCCTCACCACATTCAGTAATAATTTCATTAGCTAAAGAATTTTGCCATTTCCTAATAGAAAATAACTCAGAGAATATTAAGAAACATCTTGGATAATAACCATTATAAAGTTATGCAAAAGTATTATAGGTCATAGTTTCTCTTTTTTATGACTACTTGGTGAAATGGTTCTACTTTTCTTCTTCTTTCCCAGTCTCTTAAGACTTGAGTTTACCATCAAACTGTTGAAACACTGTAATCACAATACTTACACATTTTTAGAGTATTTTTTAAAGGACAAAACACTCAGAAATATATCAAGAACAAAAGAGAAAAAAAAAAACTAAATAAATCTTCCCCTATCCAAAAGCTAGACACAAACAACTATTCTAGGTGCAAAAAATATTCATTTTCTTGTAGTCAATTTACTGGACGGCAGGGAGGACAATAGTAAGAGAAAGCAAACAAAGAATGCGGTAAATGCACGAACAAAAGACTAGGCTCCAAATCTGCTTTCTATCAGCAGTAGTATTGATATCAGTGACTCACCACATTGTTAAGTGAGTATATATTAGGACAGAAAATAAAACAGGATATAATACAGGTGTTTGACACTCCCTTTTCTAGAGAAAAATTTTGTTTAAACACATTCAGCCAAATTAAAACATTCAGCCAAAACTTGCATAACTCAGCAAGAACCCCAATGTTTTGTTTACAAACATGAAAAAACACATTTCTTTCTAACGTTTTAAGCATATTAGCTAGTATCAAATAAGATTGTATTCTTTTCATTTGCATTACAGTACTTATTTCTGAACATTAAGTATGTGGAAATGTTTCTTTATCACTATATTCAAGGAAGTTATTTTATAGTAGTTGAGAAGAATCTGAAACAAGTATTGAAATTTAATCCTGTATGTATTATTAAATAAAATAGCAGTACACATAATATATAAGAATATATAAAAATACTAAAATTATCATATAATAGTATAAATGAATATGTCTTTTACCACTTGTCATATGCATGGAGTTTTATTTCCCAATACCTTTTAATAAAGGGAAAAAAATAATTTTACTGTACAAACTTTTCAGTAAACCTGACTTTAGCCGAGTGAAAAAAGAACATGCAGTCATCTATGCAGACAGATCATAAAAAGAAGTAGGAGGCCAATAATTCATTTTCACATCTCATCCATTTTTAGGAACTGGATCATTCAAGTAACTGAGTCTTCTCCTTAATATTTTGGTCCCCAACAGAATACATAATACATATCTAGTTCTCAAACAATGTTCTGTCCGTGCTTCTACACACCACAAATTAGTTGGAACAATTGAAAGCAAATGTAGGCCTTATAGTTAAAGAGTCACACATCTAGTTGTCATTGAAGGGGACAAGAAAGGAATCAAGGGCACCTTCCTCAGTGATTTCTTTACATTCTTGCAAGGTGAGGAACTGGAGGATGCTCAATCAACTGTGCATTTCAAATTGGAGAAAATCTAAATCATGATACCTCCTTCTTTAATAGTACCTGCTCGTCTGAGCCATGTACAAAACAGCAGTGTAAAAGTCCTGATATTGTTTAGCCTGAATGAATTTTCTGTATGGTCTCGTAATAAAAATGCTAAAGGACTAAATGCAACAAAGCGAAAATACATGAATAGTGTATTTCAGGTGGACTTACAAGATAGATTTTAAAAAAAAAAAAACAGAAATATAATTGAAAGTATTGCAACCAGTGGAGCCTCAGGAAACTGTGAGTTCTTGGAGACAATTATCATAAGTATCAGAAAATAATAAACAAACAAAAAAAAAGAATATTCATGAGAAAGCAGCTGTGTGTGAAAGATCATGCATGGACAAACTGATACGTGAGCAATAACACGGTTACCACTACTATTTTGTAGGGTCTTCAGGGAGAGGATTGGTGGTAAGAACATACTGAGAAAACTCAAAACCTACAGAATGTAAAACACACATGAACCGTCAAAATCCTCATCTTTCTGATTCATCGCATCAAGAGATTCCCATCAGTTACCATGTCCTGGCTATGCAGGTTTTTTTTTTCTTTTTTCTTTTTTTTTTTTTTTTTAACTCATCCACTGTCATATGACAAACCAACCATACCATTTTGCTAGTCTATCCCTTTTCTGTATCACTCCAAAAAGATATTTCCACATTTTATCCTTCAACAGCATGCAATATTAACATGTCGGAAGGACAACATTGACCCAGGTCAAACTACTTATCAGTAACATCATCATTTATCAATCCTTACAAACTATTTCTTGTTGTCCTGCTGTGATCACATTGCTATTGAATCTGATAATCCCACAATCATTTTTAAACAACTTCCTATACTATCTGTTACTCAAATTCGAGAGACAATTAAAAAAACCTGCTACTTTATTCTTCTACAAACTGCTTCTTACAAGTCACTACTGCAGGAACTAGGGAAAAAAAATCTACTAAAGGCTGCACAGGCTGAGACTTAAGTGGAAAAAAACAAACAACAACAACAAAAAAGCCCAGAAACTTTTGTTTGCCTCCATCAATAGCTACTTGACAGAGAAAAAAAAATATCTACTTTTTGGGAGCTAGTTACATATATACAACATGAGTATGTCACAAAGGAGTACGATTCCTTACTTTTGTTCAAATGAGCAAATGACACATCTGACTTCAAAAGTTACTGGAAGCATCCAAAAACTATTTTTATCATACTCATTTGAACAGCAGGAAACCACTCCATAGTAATTTGTTCACTACAAGAAGTACAGACAGATGTTCAAGCTAAAACAACTTCATTTACTCATAGCCACGATATCTATTATGTCCAGAAAGCAAACATAAGGAGAGAATAGTAAATATAAGGAACTGTGTTATGTGAGTCTGATTATTTTTTCAGAAGAATGTCACAGGCTTCCATGGAGTAATCACTTCACTTTTGTGAAAGCATATGCAGGCACTATTCTAATATGGTGGAACTAGATGAAAAAATTCACTTTTCACATAACTGAAGGGGAAAAGAGATAGTAATTACAACATAAACATTTCTAAGTCCAATAAACCTGACACATTTTTTTTTTCTCTCTGCCTTTTCTTTGTTGTTATCCTGGTTTCTATTTTAAAAGAATATTTGTCAACTTTGAAATTAAATGACAATTTTTAAAGTGACATTTTTTCTAAATGTGAATTTCTCTTTTTTTTTCCCAAAAAGGTTTCAATCCAAGCATTTAACTTCTGAGAAAATTTCACTGTCTCTAAGTTGATGTCAATCTAAATTAACAATGAAAAATAATAAAAAAAAATCTTTGAAAATAAAATTGGCAAACACTCTTTCTTTGATTTTGTCTATTGAAGAGAGATGAGATTTTGGGCAGCATGAGCTTTGGCTCTAACCTAGTGGAGACACTCCTACAATCCTATTAAAAAATATAATCTTTTGTACTTATGCTTGTGAAAATACTACTGAGGATTTCCAAAATATTGTAAGAATTTTTTTTTCTAAAAATAATTGCAATCATGCTTAGTGCATCGCATAAAATCTTGCAACATTTCTCCCTTACATCTGTCCTTTTGAGACGAAGAGAACAAACTTCAATTATATAACATCCATCAAAATACCAGAGAAAAATCAACAATTTAATTCAGAGAGTATCTTTTATTACCCAAACGGCCCACAGGACAACAAAATAGTGTGACTACATATGTTTCAGTGTTCCAGATATATGAAAAGTACAGCAAATCTTAAAATTGGGATGATAGCATGACTCTAACCCATCTCTACTAGGAAACAGTGATCAATAATAGTGACAGATAGCCACTGGTGGAATACTTCAGAATGTGATCTTCTGATCCAGAAAAAGAGATGGACAATAGGATAACAAAGTATATTTATGATTATTAACAACTCTAATTAAAAGGGCCAGTTACAAGTGGAGGGATACAGGAACATGACTGCACAACAACCTATAGAATTTTTTCTTCTAACGGTTCAAAGTGATGCATGTGGGGGGAAAAAAAGGAAGTTTTATGAAGACAGTGATGATTATTCAGAAATGAGATGAGCTTCTGGTACAGTTATTCACACATTCTCATTCTTTATGTTATCTCTGCCTCCCCCATAAACAATTCTCACTCTATAATTCTAACTGCAAATAGTTAGAAATTAGATTAGAAATTCTTTGAACCTGCAACTGCTATTGAATCATCAAAGAGTACTTTTTGGAAGACTGTTCAAAGAACAGAACATTCTCTTACTAGAACCCAAGTAAGAGAGTACTCTTACTCTTGCCTTTGCTGCTTATGAATATGCAGTTGCACTTTAAACAGGGGTGGTCCCAAAATATGAATTCATTCTAAGAAAATGTAATTAAGATTAAGAATTATTGTGTTGTTTGTTACTGTTTATTGATGCATTCAAGGCAGAATTGAACAAAAAGAAAATAGTACTTCTAACATGTATATGCTGTACTTGCATGTGTATTTGTTTACATACATATATATTTATACATATATGTACATTACATATGCACACACACATTTTATATATATATATATATATATACACAAACACACACAATATATATGCCTATATATGTGTTTGTGTGTCATGAAAAAAAAACATGTTCTTCACATTAACAAGAGACAGTTCTCCAAATGTCATCATAGCCTTTTTGGATGACAATCCCTGCAGAGAAACTTCATAGATAGCTACTATGCACAATTATGCCAAAGCTATATTGACATTCTTGCTTTATCATCTCAAAATTGTGACCTAAATAGCATCAGTATAAATGAGGCTGGAAGTAAAAATAAATAAATAAATAAATAAAAATTATGAAGTTGTCTTACAGCCTTTAACTAAATCTTCTAGAGAAGAGAGAAGAGAGAAGAGAGAAGAGAGAAGAG
>NW_020455778.1:14761-44905 GCF_003342845.1 Nothoprocta perdicaria | reverse complement strand
GAGAAGAGAGAAGAGAGAAGAGAGAAGAGAGAAGAGAGAAGAGAAGAGATCGTTCTTGAAAAAATAACAGTCTGTAGCTAAAGGCTCAGGCTCGGCCTTCTTCTGTACCACTACACTATTGAGTGCAAGAAAGCTTCTTTCAAATCTTCATATACTCCAAGAATTACCGTAGCTCCTATACTGCTAACTACATTAATACATACCACACTATTTTCCTAAGTTGCTCACAGAAAAGACCTGTAATGGAAATGGATCAAGAATATCATAAAAAGACTGCTGTGCAGAGAAGAATCCAACTGGATTCTGCCCAGCAACAGATTTTCTTTTTTTTTTTTTCCATTTCTACAACAATCAGAGCTCATCCACACTATTGGCAAAAGTAAATAAATAAATACATATTATTACCAATGCAGCTTTGAATTTGTGAGAACTGAACCTGAGGAAAAATGTTTCTGAAATGTAAGTGTCAAGTATTTGCAATAAGAATAAAAATCAAAAAGAGTCATATGACCTTTGAGAATTCAAAGTATGCATCTCAAAATTAGAGGTTAGTTTTTTACTTTCATCTTTGCTCTTCAGCTCATCATTTGTAAAATTCAGTTGTAAAAAAAAAAAAAAAACCAACAACACCTTTTTTTTAGTAATTAGCTTTATAAGAATGCTTGGAAAAAAAAAAAGATATTTATAGCAGTCTCTCAGCAGAATACAGTAAATGGAATCTGTGGTCACCCATTGGGCAAGGAGAAACACTGAACCATTAATTATGAAGTGCAGACTGGCTATTCTTTAGATTCAGTAAAGCAAAAGCCTGAAAAAAGCAAATCATAGGGGTTTTTTTAAGCTAACGAATATATAGAATAAGCAAATTAAGCATGGACAACTTCAGTAACCTTTGGAACCTTAGCAAAGATAGTCAACAGAGTATTTAATATAGTGGTAATTATTACACAACAAGGGACATATAAATTTTCCTTAGAACTTCAATTTTTCCTTTCTGATAAAGTGCAATAAAAATGTTACCAGCACATTTTTTTTCAAAGTTGCTTAGAGTAAAGTTCTAATTCTAAGGCAGCTTGTTTCTTTGTTTTCTGTGTAGCAAACAAGGGTCTGTTACATAAACATGTCCTAAAACCTAGAAGCTTTTATCAGCCTGTCCAATAAACCTTTTAAATCCTTTTCTGGCACATAGCCTCAATAGAGGCACAGAGATTAAAACAAAGAAACAAAATCATCCTAAATTTCCAGTGCACAGGGTGAAATGGACCTAGAGAATAATTTGAAAATATTTTTTGAAGTAGATTTAAAACTGTTTCTGGAGTGATTCCTTTGTGATAATACATGAAAAACACTCACCCACACTTCTTCACCAGTTCCTTCCTTGAACTCTGGAGGACAGTGTCCCTTGTGGGGACTGCAAATCCTCATTATTTATAGATTTACAGAGGCTGCACGATTGAAGCAAGACATTCCAACAAGTTTCCACATGCTTGGTTTTCTCTTATTTTCCCAATAACTACAGGAGGAGGTGGGGGGTGGAGGAAGAGAGAGAAAGATAACATTGAATAAGCTAACACTCCATATGTAGGGTTTTCTGTTCAGTTGTTTACTTGTTCATCTACCTAATACCTAATACTTTTAAACTCTGAAACTTATTTTGAGCCATAAGTTCCGCAGTACTTACATTAAAAAGGCAACACACACCTGTTTTTGTAAACATCAAGTACCTCCTTTTCTTCACTTGGTATGATATTAGTTGAAGTATTTTAGTAGTTTAGAAGTATTTTAGTAGGTTAGTCCAGGACGATATTGTAAGCTAAGGGCACAGGAGTATTAAATGGGAACATCTTTCTTTTAGCTGATAAATGCATATAAACATGCTGTAAATAATGCAAAAGGAATTTTGCAGTAGTTGGGAACTACCATGCAGCATCACTTCAGTATAAAAAGTGGAAAAAGTTAGCAAGACTGGGCACAGATGTAGAAGCAATCTCCATCAAAGGAAAGACACCTGGCCTTCAACACAGGAAAAGAATAAAACACAGATGAAAGACACACTGAAAAACAGATGTTTACAAATAATGTGGAAAGGTGAGTTGGAAGTTACTATTCTATGAGTGTTTAGATGCAAGAACTAATGAAAAAGAAAATGTAACTGATAGAGAACTGTTTTAAAAACAAAGAAATATGTTGTAATGTGTCATATAGCATGTAATTAAGCTGTGGGAGTCATAGCTACAGGATGCTTTTAAAGCCTCAATCAAACTTCATTGTTTTCAAATAATAAAATAATAAGTAGTCCAGAAGGGGAGGGTTAGTCTTTGTAAACTTAAGTTCATTTGATTTTGCTTACTGCCCTAATGAAAAACAAGGTAAGAAAACAAACATATAAAGCTGAATTTTAGAGGCAAGTCCCAAACAATTCACTACAGGTAGTCTTTGATTCCTATAACTTTGTAGTGAGGTCAGTGTGTAGAAAGAAGTGAAAAATAACTTGAGATAAATTAGTAACAATATTAACTGTATTTTTTCGCAGATATGCCCTAACTGACATGATAGGGATTCCTCATGTTCTTAAAGACTGCCAGAATAATAACAGATTTCTAACGTAAAATTATTGACTTAGCTATGTCCAGCATTTGGCTGGATATAACATAATCCATACAGGCATAAATGGTGCTTGAAAACTGAAAAGGTTCATTTTACTAAAAACACAAAGACCAAATTATCTGCTTTCAGACTTCAAAATAAATCTTTGCATGGTTCTGCATTACCAAACTGATTACTCTTTATTCCAAAATGCTGCTTTTTTCTTTCACTTTCAACTACAGTATAGCATATAAGGCAAGCAAGGCCCATCCCTTTCTCAAGTTTGTCTCAACATCACCATAGTTGGTAATAAGCTTTGCTGAAGATGCTAAAAACAGATTTTTGAGTAACTTTTAAGACCCACTGTCCTCAAAGTTGAAAAATGAAAAAGAAAAAAAAAAAGAAAAAAAAAATCAATCCACAGAATAAACAACAGAATAGAGTCTCAATAACTACACTACAAGCTTTATAACTGTCATTGCTCTTCATTTCAATGAAAAAAAAGGATTTCTATGATGACATCCATTAATTTAATTTAAGCAATACTAATCAACTTTTTTTTATGAAGAGATATTTTCAGATATAGTTTGACTGAAAATAACTCCTCTTTAGTCACTATCACTTTTCCATGAATTTTAAGTCATTTAGTACAGAAACAATAGCTTTATGTAAACTACTAAAGAAAAAGCAATTCATGTTTAAGAGGAAAAATTCAAGTAGGGGAAGGCAGCACTACAGTTTTTGACTTGCACCAAAACACTACGATATTAAAATTTATTCAACTTCAACTAGTATTTAAATATAATTCATAAATAAAAATCATTCTTATAAAATAAGTTAAAAATAACATAGGTAAATAATAATAGATAAGAAAAATAAGTAATCATCCCTGCTTAGAAAATACTTATAGTCCATTTCCCTGATTTTAGACCAGTGCTGTTACAATATAAATTATTAAAATAGTGTAATAATAGGGTTTGTAATTGGCAAGGCAGCAGGTGTTTTCTTCTATCATCAGTTTGATTTTATTTCTTCCATGCTAACAGTGGATGAACCTCAAACTACTGTGAGGTTCAGTTCAGTTCAGTTCTGTTAAGCACAAAGAAGTCTGGATGATTAAATTCACAGCCTGTTTACATATTTTTCAGCCTCTCATTCCTCCTGGATTTCCTTTTCATAATTCCACAGCTGATGTTGAAGAAAGTGGAGCTATAAGTCACATAATCAAGTTTAAAATGTCAGGAGACATGACTTCCATGCAATTTCAGCAGCATCCAATTTAGGTTAATCAGAAATCCTATCAGGACCATTTATTTTATGAGTTCTGAGTTTTATCTCTCCTTTATAAATACAGTGGTTTTTGTCATGCATAATCAAGGAGGATTGAGAGAGGAGACACATAAATAGATAAAACTTTCCCAAAAAAATATCTTGTACCTGAGAAAGAAGTACATACAAGGTAAAAATCAATCTGTTTATTCATTGTGAAAGTCTAACATACCCTCAACTGCTTCTGCAAAAGAACTGTCAAGCAACTATAAAAACAAAAACAGTGGGCTGTGTATTTTTTCATACTCTTCTTAAGTGTATTTTTAAGAAGAGCCAAACTGTGTTCAGGACACAAAGGGCATCAAGTTTGAAAAGAAGCTGTAACAGAGTCTAGAACTATAACCTGGTGTAATTCCAAAAGGGAAGTTATTATTAAAGGGAAACATTCATTTATTTTTATATATATATTTATATAAAAATATAATTTTATACCTCAGGTGAATAAGCACAAAAACAGGATTAGGCAAAAAGCGTAGAACTCTAAAATCTGTGGTCCTGTCCTTGTTCATAAAAGCAAACAGCCCATTTTTACTTTTTATTCTCGGAAAAACTTTATTGCCTGAGATACACAATTTCTTTGAGAATAGGATGCATATGTTAATGTCACAAGAGGTTTATTAATGTATTCAAGGTATTTGCTTACAAGTTGGTGTTATCCCAATAAGAAGGTTAGAATAGTAGCAATGGCAAAAATTATACCAAATACCAAAGTGGACCATTTTGTGATCATCTTTGCTAGTGCTCCTCATTGAATTTAAACATATTGAAACCATCACCTAGACTACTGAGAGTCATGATACAGTACATGTTATGTGCCAAAATACTTCTAACATCTGTGGAAGATATCATCTGTTTTGCTGATTATGCAAAGATGATCAATTTTAGTTAAATTTTCTTGAGTATACTTAAACAGAAAACTGAAATGCTAATTTGGAAGGCTGCTTACAGTGGCTCCCTGCTTGTTTATATTTCCTTGAAGAAAAAAAATATATCTTGACATTCAGCAGACAACACTATTTTTACAACATAGAAAAAGAAAGTTGGTTATATGTGAACTCTTACAATATTTTCAACAACTCATGTAAAATTGAACTTCAACTCCCATGTTAACTGCACTTGATATGCTACCAAAGCACGTTTTAAAAGTGTTCAGAAGTCTACTAAATTATTTCAGAATTACAAGCATATAACATTCCCCAAATATACTGGTATATCATCTCTCTTTCTTATTGAAGCACAACTAGTTTTTATTTCTGCATATCATCAAAGGTATCAATTCTGCAAATAGGCTGTAGTACTTCCAGATATACTTTGGATAATTTTGTGAGAATACAAGACTGATATATACTACTATAGCACTAAAAGGGCATTAGAAATTGGCTCAGGTATTTGCAACAAGAAGCCTTGAAATGTTTTTCCTAGAAAAAAATATTTTATGAATACAAAATTAACCAGGATGCCATCCAAATTTAAATCTCCTCCCCAAATGAGCAACACTAATCATAACATTTACCTTCACTGTAATTTCAGGTAGGAGAAAGAATGTGTTGTACCAAGCTTAAAAAAAAAGTCCTTTTACCCAGGCAGCCTTATTATAGATTTTATTATCTTGGCGATTGTTTACTCTGATAACAAATCCGGACATGGTGAAACATTTCTAAACTTTTTAAGTAAATCAATATGACAATGAATTCAACGAAGCCAAGAAAAGAAGCAAAATTGCAACATGATATACTGGAGAACCATAAGACTTTTTCTTCAATGGGCTTCAAATCCTCCCATTTTAATCTGCAATCCTTTTTGGTAACTCTTCTGTGATCAAGTCTCAAAATTGTCATAGTTCATTTTCAGCAGGACAAAGCATACTGTTCAAGTCCCTTAGAGATATTCCTGATCAGTTAAAACCTTTTAATAAGTATGCTGCTCTGATGCTATAACTACGCTAGCTGTTCTACAAAGGAAAGATCATCTAATGTAAATTTTGAAGGACAGTAAGTGCATTTCAATGAATCTATTTGGAATTTAAATAGGAAAAAAAAAAAAAGATCTTGGCATGGTCCTTTCAGATAAACAGTAGAGATTAGCAATTGAAACACCTCATCACTCTTTATGTCATATCCTATAGACTGCTCCTTCCTTTTCTTGATAAGTAGTAACTCAGATAAGAGATTAACTTTCTTCATTTTCTTTATTGGCAATGTGTAAAAGTTTGCCCTATAAAGTGAATGACATCACTTTATGAGGGAGAAACTAGTGTCTTTTATGATCATTTTAACATCTGAATTCTAACTTTCTCAAACAGCCAGTACTATGCAACTAGTCTTGTAGAAGGCTTGATCATCTTTAATTTTTTTTTCTATTTATTGGATTTTGGCTAGAAATTGAACAGATATGATTAAATGCCAGAAGAATCCACTGAAGCACATTAGCATAGAGCAAAATTGGAACATGTGGTATAACTCCTGTGTTAGTTCCAAATTTATTTTTGGCAAATTATGATACTCTTGTGGAAAGGCTTCTGTTAACTTGTGATTAAGCACAATGCCACCCAAACAGATGGACAAGAAATGTAGGTGACCAGAAGCCATATGTGCACATTTGTCATGAGTTTGGTGGGTTTTCTTTTTTTTGTTTGTTTGCTTGGTTTACTTCTTGAGTAACAACTCCAGTCAGGAATGTAGGAATGTATCAATGGTATTACTACTGTTAACACTTAAAATGTGTATCCAAAGACACTGTACTGCGTATATATAATTGTAAAACAAGCAAATACACTGGTGCCAATTGATATGTTTGGGACAAGTTTCTGAAAATCTCTGAACTCTAGTTAAATGAAAGCTTTTTCTTTAATACAGAAAAATGCTCATTTTTTGATTGCTCTTTTGTGGAGTTTATTTTTTAATTGAGTAAAAAGCCATTGATCATTCTTGATAAATATACATCACATACAACAATGACAAATAGCTAATATTGCAATTAAATTCACTCCTATGTTAAATACGGCTAAACTCTTTTCTTGTAACTCTATTTTCCCTACCTTTTTGAACATTATTAATCTCCTGTAGAATATCAGACAGATTAGGCACAGTAAATATTGGTGCTCAAACAATAAGGCACACAAGTAATAAATTATAATCACAACAAATGAAATAAGCAAAAAAAAAGCAAACAAACAAAAAAGCATCTACAAAAAACAGTGCAGCTCTTATGTTCCAACTGCTCAAGTCCCAGGGGTAAGCTCTGTCACCTCAACCCTTGTTTTCACACCTTCCTGCATTTCCAATTGGTAGCAACATGCCAGGTGAGAGGGACAGAACAGTGCTTAGCTATTTAAGGCTAGAAATAATGGATGATAGCTGTGTAGGGACTGTGCTCCTTTTAAATGTGGCCTTGTGCATGTGCCCATTCATGCATACATTTTACACAAAACTATAATAACTACGGTGACAATTTGCAACTCGTTTTAGTATCTCTTCTGGGATCAGGTCTCAGAATTGTCTTAGGTTATTTTCAGCTGGCAAGAGCATTCTGCTGAAAGGATGAGACAGTCCTTATCAGCCTTGCCTTTCCAGCTTTCTCAGCTTGTTATAGGTTGTTTTGCTGCTAACATTTTCAGCTTTCCTGCTTACCTTTCAAAAATGTCTAGCTCTTTATTCGACCAAGTAGTCTCTTCAAAATTCATCAAATATCAATTCAGGCATCTTAAAAGTATCTCTGTGAAGCTTTAAATAAAGCATTAACAGCCTTCTTAAACTTGTCAGTAATGTTACAAACTAAAACCATGCAGATGATAACCATTAATATTTGATTAACTATTAAGACTGTTTAAAATTCTGATACTTATCCTTTTTACTTTCTGTCCACACACAGTCATGTCTGGCTATAAAATCACTTACAATTTGGATTTAGTTAACTCCTTATTTGCATATACGAATGACATTTTTGCATTAAATGACTACATCAGTCAGTTGTGACTGATGATGAACACAATCGCTTCAATACGTTCTTCACTATATCTGTTGAAGGCAGAGCACTGCAACTACAAGTAAATAAATGGACTCAGAATGTCTACGTTCCTTAAGTTGGTGGATGAAAGCACTTAGCTCTAGAACCTCTGTGTAATCAAAATCCAAAATAGTCACAGCAGCTTTTACTGAAATGCCACTACTGTCCAAGTATAAACAATCAATTTAGAAAGTTATAAAGATATAGTCTCATTTGAATTTTCAATGGAGTCTAGTTTCTGCTCCTCTTCTTCCTTCACTGCTGCCTCCTCCCTCAACACATCTTCTTCTAGATTCAAGAAAGCCAGACACAGGTAGGAACCAGAATTAGGTATGGCAACAAGCATAAGTTCCTTTTTTTGTTTGCCTTTTTTTTTTTTTTTTTTTTTAAACACAGATCCCATAACTTGAAGTACATTATGACATTACGGTGCAATACCACTGCACAGCTGGAAGTGTAAATGCTTTTTGTGCTGAATGAGTTCAAATGAGTTTGCAGAGGCATTAACCTTTCAGGAAAAAGACAGTGATAATGAACATTGGCAAGATGTCATTTTAAATATCCTTCTCTGTTATCAAGAGAAAAAAAGCAAAGAAATGAATTAGCTGATCTGCAGCCTTTTAAATGCACAAGCAGAACAAACAAGACACCTGAAAGATACTGCACGTATTTATTTATTTACTATTTACATAAGGATATTGAAAGTGTCTGCTGCCTAACTAACAGGCCAACAGTTAAATGATACAGCTGAGCCAATCTACCTGCTTGCTGACACTAAAACAGAGGGTTTATTCTTCATAAGGTCTTCCTTTCCTTCTCTTTTGTTATTCTGCCACCTCTTTTATATCAAATCCAGCAACTAACTTCGGAGCAATTTATGAAACTCTTGGTCAATTCATCTCAGCAATCCAGCAGAAAAATATTCATGTTCTTTATTTGCTGTTAGTTTGGCACAGAAAAAGAACAGGGCACCTCAAGACCTAATGCGAAGGAAGAAACTAAAGGACACTGAAGGACTTTCTATAGAGAAAGGGGAAGATGTTTGGTAGCAGCAAGCTAACATGCAAGAGCAGTTGTATTAAGACTGGCTGAATGAACCTGGAGTATGACTTGGCCAGTTTACAGAAGATCTAACACTGAGATTTCTAGCATATGTTTGAGATCAGTATATTAGCCAAAACGTTATTCATCTGGAGGAAAAACTGGGTTCTTAAAATGAATCATGAATTTGATATCTGTTTCTCAGTACTTCGTCTTTCTCTCCAAATGTAGATAGGACAAGAGTTTGCAGGGAGTATTTAAGCATGAAGAACCCATATGAACTGGAAGGATGGAGGAGGCAGCTGTGACTAGAATGTGCAGACTTAGTCCAGGGTCTGCCAAGCAGAGGTCAGACACATTCTGGATGATGAGTCTTTCTGCACCAAGCTTCAAAAGACAGTCTCTAATAAGCTAGGCAAGAAAAAAAGTAATTTTCTTTTTTATTATGTAAGATACAAATCTTTAAAATACTCCTTAGTATATTTTCATAGAATCATACAATGCTTAAGGTTGGAAGGGACCTCAGAGATCATCTAGTAGAACCCCTCTGCTCACGCAGGGTCACCTACAGCATGTGGCACAGGGCTGCATCCAAGCTGGCCTTAAAGATCTCCACAGAAGGAGACCCCACAACCTCCCTGGGCAGCCTATTCCAGGGCTCTGTCACCCTCACTATCAAGAAATGTTTCCTTAAGTTCCTGTGGAACATTTGGTGCTCCAGCTTGTGACCGTTTCCTCTAGTCCTATCACTGGCCACCAGTGAAAAGAGGCTGGCCCCCTCCTCCTCATTCCCTCCCTTGAGGTATTTATACACACTGATCAGATCCCCCCTTTGTTCTTACTCAGTTTTTAAATGTATGTGTATATATACACACACAACAAATTCAGCATCTCTATCTAAATAAAACATTTATGCCTTATGTGTTAATGGCATGATTAATTTAGAGGAATACTTTTTCTAGAATAATACCATTTCCTCTCCTCCATTAGTAGGTCTTCACTAAACCACAGCAATTCTTTCCATCCAATACAGATTCAAGAACCACCATAACATTAGCACATGAAGAGCAACCTTCAGTTTCTTATTTAAAACTAGTATAGCATCTAAATGTTTCCTTGAAGTATTAATCTTGTGACAATATATCCACTAAAAACAGCCAAAAGAACTTTGAATTTTCATCTGATTGATACACTTTAGTTGGCGAGAATTAAATACATGCTGCCTTTTAGACTGAGATTCCAGGTTACTTTCTAAATCCTTAATTGCCGAAAGTTAAGTGTTCCAGAGTGTATTTTTATCAAAATATTATTTGAAATCATATCTAAAGACTTAGGAATTAATTTTGCTTCCCCTTATATCGGTATGTATCAGCATTAAGTCTACTGAAGTTAAAAAAAACAGCAATATAAAATTGCTGCAAAGGAAGTCAATCTATGGGAATTCTTTACTCTTTCAGTATCCTTTTTGTGAACTGTTTGCTGAATGTTTTTTTTTTTTTCATTCATTAAGATAATTGTACAAAGTGATTTCAAAAACTTCAGGGAAAAAAAAGAAGAAAGAAAAAAATGTCTAAGTTCGATTAACAATCTGTAGCAGTCTGAAGATTTCCATTTACTCATTTCAATGTGTATACAACTTTCCAACCAACGGACAAGCTAAATAAGAAAAAGAACGTAACAAAAACAAAGTAGACTATTTAAAGTAAGAAGTATGTCTTATTTTTGGGTTCCATTTAGAGAAACAAAAATGTTAAGACGAAATATTCAATTCAGACCATATTCAGCTTTCCTATAGTATTGCAAATTGAAAAAGATGGGAATTTTTTTCTAATATATGTCTATCTGAATAAATGTATACACGTAATACTCAATAAATGCATACCCATTTAGACACCATCATCTCAAGAGTGTGAACATTGTTCTGTGCTTTTGAAGAAGATGTTAGATAATAGTGTAATAATGTCTAAACAGAAGAAAATTGACCTACTGTCAATTTTTATAAGGGCTCAGTTTTTAATCAAGTAAAAACCACAAAAAAAATGCTTCAGTAGTTCAGCTGTGAATGACTTTTACCTGAAGCCCCTAGACAAGCAAAATAAATTGCCACAACTCCTCTAAAAATGGCATTTTCGAAGGTACTATTTTAAGCTAGATAGATCTTTTTGACAGGATTGGATTCCATATGGCTAACACAAGAGGAGGAATAGAGTGTCAGAATAAAATGCATGGAAATTCTAAAACAAGCATCCACTTTAGCCATTTGCTATCTGCCTCCAGTTCTCACTAAACAAATACAATGCCTCTTAAATGCTTCTTCTTCAGAAGAATATTTGCATTGGTAAATGAAAATATAGAAATTACAGAAATAGCTTGATTATAAATTGTAAGTTAAGAAAAAAATAATGATTTGTCATTTAAGAAAAAGTTATAAAAGTGACAGTCCCAACACAAATGAAGGAGCTCTCCATACTTTTCTTCCTCACAAGAATACTGATTCTAGAGCTAAGGCCATAATTTCTTCTCTCTTTGCACCTCCTCCCCACACTCTTAGGTTGGCTAGTGGAGAAGGACCAAGCTCATACAATTGATTAGCCTGTCACATATTCATGGAGTAACTCCAAGTGACATTATACTCACTATAGGCATACAGATTTCTCAAGGTAGTTTTGCACCAATTATGTCACAACGAGATAAATGTATCACTACTGTTCCAAGGACTTATATGTATTTCATAGTACCTGAATGATTAATATCAGTTGATTAGTTACACAGAGCACTCTAACTAAAATGTGAAAGAAAAAAGTAGGCTAAGTTAGCATGCATCTTACAGCCATTTCAGGATGTTTTTAAAATTAGGTACCTTTATTATCTTCTAGTTCTTTCTACAACTATCTGTAGAATCTCTTTTATCCCTTCTTCACCCAAAATATATTTCATGTAGTTCACAAATGTCAAGATACTACTGTGTTTTGAGTGGGAAAGTTACAGTTTCTTTATTATTATTTTCAGATTAATATCTTGGATCAAAAATCAGACATCCCCCATTTCAATTCCAGAACACTATTGGATAACTCACAATTACCTTGAAATGCTTTCTAGCTCTTCTTTATGTTCTGCCAACCTGTAGAAATATGAAATGTGAAGCTAGGCCAGTCACATTTCTTTCTCTGTGCAAATGATATTCTTCACCATTTCTCATTTCTTCCATGTATCTTCCAAAACTTACAGGAAGTGATATTGTAGGTTAACTGTCCATGTGCACAATGGCCCAAAATGCATTGCAGGATGTTTAGAATGTATTGTACCTTTATTGTTCTATTACTTATATATTTACGTGACATTTTTCATATATTATAATGTCACGTATATTTAAGTGACATTTAAACAAGTACCAAAATCCTTCCACTTGCAGTAGCCATTTGTATAAGATAAAAGGCTGCCCAGGGTCATTGTTACAGTTTCCGTAAAGTATCTGATATGTAGTTCTTTTAAGCTTATGTTTGGTGTTCTACCCCGTGGCAAATCATGGCAAATTACATGTAAAATTTTCACCACTCACAAATTTTTTTAGCTAGTGAGAGTGTCTGTGTTCTCACAAAGTTTCATCAGTAAAATTTGATTGTTTTAAAATAAATTCTCGACATTATATGTTTCTCTCACAAAATAAATTTCTCCATTATTCCATTTGTAATTTTCATGATTGCCATTCCCTTTCACATTCATGTCTTCTTTCACATTGATTTTTCTTTTTAATACAAGAACCTGTCTTTTTACCTAAGTCCTTACATTTTATGGAGTCTTTAATAAATACTACGATGTTACCATCAGTATATAAAAGCATCTTATGACAAATTTGTGCAAAAATACCTCAAGTTCATTTTTACTTTTCCTTGTCCTAGATACCTTGTGCTTTGCCAAAATCCCAATGGACCATATGAGTAAGCAACCTACAGACAGATCTTTAAAGAGCTTATATACTTACTTGAACCTCTAATTATTAATATATTCTAACAGATTGGTAATGACTTATTTACAATCACACAGTAACTATCTCTGAAAACCACTTCAGTCCACTGAGAATACCACATCTCCTCTAACTGCTATTATCTATAACATGGGAGCTATTAAATCACATATAACACTGTTGGCATCTTGAATAGAATTACAGACTCCCACTATCAATTGCAAATGATCTACCTTTTTATTTTAGAGTTATAATTTCCTTTGTAATTTACCAACAAATTAAAATAATATTTTTGAAGAAAAACAATGAAACACACTCTGCAAGCATCTTTGCTAATGATTAGCATTTGGTGATTTTCCATACTAATAAAATATCTTTCACTGTTTTGGAGGAAATATATTTAGCCAAGTAAAATAATTTTTATTAAAGGTGACACTATACTGTCATCTACAAATTGTGGCTTCTAAGTGGATTCTTTAGTTATGGCCAAAAGAATCCTATACAACTGAGGATCCTACACAATAAAACCCACCAGGTTCCATATGTAAAAAAATCCAATAAACAAATTAGTATACCACTTATTTTTCTTTTCATTGTTATTAAGTAAACAATTTACCCTCCAGTGCTGAAGATAAAGATTTGATGTTTGATTTCCAAGATGCCCAAAACTCCAATTAAGCACAGCTTGGAAATGTGAGGGAAGAAATGCAAAGTGCTGTTTTCACTTGATTTACAAAAAAAAAAAATAATATCCTTTCTAGAACAGGCTATACAAAATTTGTGTGTAAGTAAGACATTTGATGAATTTTGAAATTTGTCTTAATATTTTTAAATAATTGATTCTATAAGAATAATAATTCTTCAAAAATGCAGATATTAATTTTAATATTAGCATAGAAATTTTAGATTAATGTTTACAAAATGTTCCAAACTGCTAATCTGCTAATTTACAGTGTGCAATGTGCATTGAAAATTTTCAAGTAAGTAATATCAATGACATATTTATGCAGACCGCAACCTTTCATGTTACAGAAAATGATTAAATGGAAAGAAATTGTTGCTTTTTTTTGTTAAAAAACAAAAAAGAAAAAGGGTGATTTGGCTTTATAACATTAGGTATGCATATGAATAAGTTGATGCTTGAAGAACTTTGTTAGAAGGAATGAAAAATGGAAAGAAAAAAAAAAATCATTAATTCTCCAAGCTGTAGCCAAAGTCAAAAGTTGTCTTACTTTTATTTTGAAGACTCAAAGCCTTTGGAAAATTGGCTTTAACAGTACTATTTGCAGAAATTTTCTTTTTTAATTTATAAGGGCAAAAGGAACAATGGCTTGCACAGTATTTGGAAAGCAGAGATTTGAAACTGAAGAAACATAAGCCTGTAAAATTTTCATAAGCAAATCTTGAAATGGACACTCCAACAATTGTTTTGTTTTTCCTCTGAATGATGTCTATTTGAAGCTGATCAACATTCTGAGTGGTAATAAAAATTCCAATAGAAAATAATCAATGGGAAGGACACGGATGATTTATACTGCCTGGCAAAACAACTACATCCCATTAAATAGGTAAAAGGCAAGTTATCTCACCAATCACTCTAAAGCATATTTATCTAACCATAGCATATAATGTTTGTTGGATAATAGGGATTATTTTAAATTATTCTTCATATTACATACAAAAATATGTTTCTGCCGTATTAATTTAGCAATATTTTCTTTTTATAACATTACAATAAATGTTCTGTGCATACAAAAGATACAAGGTTGTATATTAAAATGACATTTTTATATACTTTTATTAATATTAAAATAGCTTAATGGTCATTGGTATATCAATAAGATATATCGATCTTCTTCCTAATGGTTATTGTAATATTAATAATAAATATATAACATTTCACTAACGGTTACTGCATTCTAATAAGATATATGAAGGAAATTTATAAGATGTAAAAGTATTAAATGCTTTTCTGCCTGAAGAACAAGCTGTTACAAGGCAAACTGTAAGACACCCTGGAAAGATATCAATGATTACCCTGCATATAATAAGGAATAGCAACACAGAATCCTTATAGAAGCTGAATAAATATTTGTATTACAATATACCTTATGTTCTTAATTTTAAAATAATTTTATTAAAAAAAAATTATCCTTATAAACATTAAAAAAAACTCCTTATAATAAAAAGTGTGCTCTAATAGTATGTCCAGCCTCAAAAAAGAGCATTTACTTCTTTTCTATGAAAAAGTAATATGGTAAGTTTTGAGAAAAATAAGCAAGTATTTGAAAACAAGAGTCCCAGAGAAAACTGAACAAGGAGAAAGTAAAAGCAAATAAAATAACTAGTTGAGAAACAGTAGTTTTTAGTCAAAATTATTCAGAAATAAAATAGTGCGGTGAAAAATATTTCCCAATTATCCAGTCTCTTCATTAGAGTTCAAAATACTCACTCTCCATCTTCAAAAGAGTGAAATAAGTGACAAAGATCATGTTTAATAAACAACTACAGTCATTATTAATCTTATCTGTACGGTGGCAGCTTCTATAGCACCTATCATATCTAAGTCTACACCACAGAACTCATCAGTCAAATAGTTACGAAAAAGAAATAATAGATAGAAAAAGCTACAAAATAGGTAGATTGAAATCCTTCTTAAACAAATTAATGTTTCTCAAGTTGCTCATGGCTAAATTTGGTTGCTTCTTTATATCATTTACCCAAAAGGCTTAACAAAGTCGACACATAGACAAGTACAAAATGTGGTAGAAAAGAAAAAAAAAAAAGTTTCATACAATTTTAATTTCAGGGTCTTATTTTTCAGAGCAAAAGATGCTCACACCACCTTTGATGCCTTAATTAGGATGTTGCTTTTGGAAAGAAAGATAACAGCTTAGAACCCTCTTGTTGGTTACTCCACCTTGAGACACCTAGCTAAAGAGTAACACAAGCCTTTTGATATTTTTGATTTGACAGGATACAGTTTCACTTATTTCTTTATCAAACAACCAAATGATGTGTCGATTGAAAAGCTACAGCACACTGCATACACCCTTTGAAGTGAAGCCTCAAAATAAGGGATATAATCTGCAGATCTATACGTCTCCCATCCCTTTTTCTTTTCAGTGCTTACAGCCTTTTCAGTGCTTATAGCCTGGAAGAGTCAGGACTCTTCCAGCTGATGCCATGAGAGGTCAAAAGCACCTAAGCAGCTCTGCATGAACTTTGCCCTCTGCAGGAGAACTCATTATGCAACATAATATTGTTAAAATTTGCAATATAGTGTTGTATAGCATGAGACTCTCCATGACGGCTGTATTCTTGCTGAGTGGATGGGTAGAAATTTATTTCCTACGGATCTATAGGCAGAATGGATAAGTGAGTGCATGGGTATAATCCTTCGATATGTGACATCAAAGAAAGAAGTACCTGTACATGGTTTGACCAAAGCACCCACTTGAGATTCAAGGTATAATCTGCTTTAGAGTCACCCTCCAAAAGAATCTTTCCCCTAAATTTAGAAGATCAGTCTGCTAAACAAAGTGCATCCCATTATATACCCTTAACAAATGAAAAAGAAGGATAGATAGAAATTAAATTACTTGAGAATTAACAAAACAATCATCGGGATGGGAATAAAACAGAAATATCAAGATCTCCACTCCAGTATGTTATGGCATAGGAGTATGTCATAATTAATAACCAACATTGAATTCATCCTATGAACTAGTTATATAACTACTGGGAAAACAAACAAACAAAACAAAAACCTCCTGCCCTCTCATGACATTGCAATATAAAAGACTACTCATGAATCTTAGACCTTCTACCCTGAAAGGCCAAAATTCAACCAATAGTGTCACACTACATTTAACAATGTAGGCACTTTTGATATTATTTTGATCTATTTTGATGAGATTTATTAAAGGTATTACACAGTGTCAATAAAGTGACTACATAGGATGACCTTTGTGATGTTTTCAGTCCCATGCCCTTTTTTCTATTTTTGAAGTCTCAGATAATTTCTTCTTTTTTTGCCTCTATTTTTCATGTAAATAAAACTTGAGGCTTACATGTACTTTAAGCCTAAAGAACTAAGTAGTTGTACTGACACAATTGGAACTCTAATTATTCATTATTTTTACTAAAAATAAATAATCAGAAATAAAACCTCCTAAATATAATCAAATTACTGTTAAATATAGCCAAAGATAGCATGATATGCAAAAGTCATCAAATAAAGAATTCTAATTGCTAAGTAAGACAATAGTAGAATGAACCTAACAGCAAAACAAAGTTCAGTTGACAGTTCCAAGTCTGTAATTTATCATTTTGTGACAAAAAAAATTAAGAAATATCCTATCTGTAATCTCTGAGATTCCTCTTTTCTATTCCCCGTGACGTTGTATTGAAAAAAAACAACTTGTTTCAAAACAATTTCAAAAATTAAATGTTCAATATTTTCTGAAAATCAAGTCCCTTTACAGCATCTTTATTGGCTATTAAAATATTAAAGTTATAACATCATTAATCACAGCTGAAAATGGAAATTATCTATCTTATTAAAGCTCCATCGTGACAACTTGCAGATTTCAGATCAGTTTCACCATTTTTTTCCCCAACAACAAACTAGTTGTTCCACAAGCAGATGAACAAATGAAATTTAAACTCCTAGAAATCAGTGTTAAATATAGCTATTATTTCTTTCCTCATATTATTGAGAATTTGTCCCTCCCCATCCCTTTCCCATAATTCTTCTCCTACCATCATTTTCAATCACTTTTATCACAGAACGTCTATTTTCTTTTCTGATTGCCTCATGATTTCATATGCAAGAGACACCAAATATCCAAAAAAGCACTGTTCTTGAGGTCATGCATAGGACGCTCTTTTCTATTAGTCTTCTAGCTTTTCAACTCATATGAAGTTAATTTCTTTTAAGACTTTTATATCTCTGAAAATTTGTTTCAACCAGTCAATAAGTGCAGAAGCTATTAATAGGTAGTAAAATATAGAAGCTAGATAGCATGAAACCTTAAGTCTCATTTCTTTAAAAAATTATACAAAGAATTCCGATGAGGGATTTTTTTTTTTTTTACAAAAGATTAATCTGAAAGCATTCAAACCAGAATATAGAACAAACTGTAGAAATTTAATCATCTGGATTTGTGTCAAAAATATGAAAGGAAGAAACAAACTGAATGGAAGATTTTGGCACTCTCATCAATGGACAAACGCATTACTGAAATTAAAAAGAGAATTAATGAAATATATATTTGTATTGAGTATCATAATGGAGCTGGGCTACAGCAGAAACAGATTCAGACTTATCTTATTCATAATTGGGAATAAACACCCAGTCCTTTAGGGACTAGATGATCCTTAAAGGTCCCTTCCAACCTCAACCATTCTGTGATTCTGTGAAAAATACAGTATCCACAAAATTAGTCTCTTATCTCTCTTTCCTGGTGTTCATTCTTAAAACTGCTCTACATATAACTTTATGTAAAGCTAACAAATTCAAGGACAAATTCTTTTCCAACTTTGGGCATAAGAAAATATATTCTAAATGGATATTATATTAAGCAGCTTCAAGGTTTTAATATCTGGTTCATGGACTAAAAAATACTTTGCTACTTCAAATATAGTTCAATTTATAACATATAATGATATTCTCATTCTTATGAGCATGTATTGTCTCATTAATGATTCATTACAATTTTTAAGTTCAATCGTTCAAAAAACATGGTAAAACCAGTACTGAACTTTATAATTATTTTTACTGAATACCTAACAATATTTGACAATTGTATATTCAAAATTCTAGTTATGATCAGACAAAAGGAACCGCTGATGTCAATCTGATTGCTAATTAAGCTGTTCTTTTGGGACGGGGAGAGATTCTATAAAACACTATTTAAAGACATGATTAAAGAAGTCTCTAGCTTAATATGTGCCCAAAAGCTATATTGATGTCTTTCTTACCAGTTGCCTTCATTAATGAGGACCTAGTTTAACAGGCATCTCAAAGGCTCATTTTAACAGATCCTATTAAAAGCTATCTCAAAGCAAACAAGCTGGTATAAAAATTGCTGTTTCATTAGTACTTGTATGTGTTTCTCAAAATGCTCATCTAAAAATTTCAGTAGGATTTTTTAAATGTTATTTTATCAAATCCACAGAAACAGTTACTTTTTAATATTAGATTTCAATCTTAACAAGTCCTTTTATAATCTATTTAAAGAATGCTTTTCAAACTGCATCCAAAGTTCTCTAATATTCTCTAATAATGTTAATTTTAATGATGATGTACTTCATATTTTGCTAATTTATAGTATAATAATCTTGAATATATAGATTTCTTTAGATTTTAATTTTTGGAATCTTTAATATATTTTTCCAAAAGCAGTGAAACAGAGAACGTGTCTTTTTAAGTACTTGAAAGATAAAAGTTTGAGGGCTGAAACATGGTTATGTATTTTTCAAAACTACAGCCAAAACCATAAAAAAAAAAAAAAAAAAAAAAAAAAAAAAAAAAAAAAAAAAAAAAAAAAAAAAAAAAAAAAAAAAAAAAAAGATTTTTATAACAGTACAGCCTCACAGATTGTCTTTGCAACTTAAAAAACAAAATGTTAGTTTTGGTCATTTTCCACATTACATCTTCAATTATTTTTTTTTTATTAATATATCATCATTTTATTTAGAGTAACTACAATCAATATTTGTTAAGTTAAATACCTGTCTTAGGAGCCAAGGATTTATACAGATAATGGGTGGAAGCAAGCTTGTATTTTAGGTACACTAAATTATATGTTCCACCGGTTACTACAAAGGCAATTCTCCTAATTAAGTGAATATAATTAAATTATGTGAGTTTCTTCTTTCAAAACAAGATTTTTCTGATAAATTCTATATATTTATTTCAGATTTTCATAGTTCAAATGTTAAAAGATTTTATAAAATAAAATATTACTGCACAGATTTTGCTGCCAGGCAACAAGGTGAAGAGGCTGAGAAAAACAATTACTTTAATAACTTAATTATATCAATTTCAAGATGTATTTATTTAGGAAAAGATTGCTCAGGTATCTTAAAACAAAGCAGTGAATAACTCAGTTTAGATTTTCTCCATTGCAGAAAGTCAACCACAATATCAGTTTTAACTTCACTATGCACATTTCTACCTTCAAGTATTTGAGTTTCAGGTAATGTCCTGAAAGACCACCAGCATAAATATGCATATGTAAAAAAATAATGAGAATTAACGAACCAGCCCGAGATAGGGAACTGAAGGAAGTCACAGAACTGCAGAATGGTTGAGGTTGGAAGGGACCTCAAGAGATCATCCAGTTCAATCCCCTTGCTCAAGCAGGGACATCTAGAGCACATGGCACATAGGTTTTAATCTTCAGCTTACAAAAACCACACATATTCTCTACAGGAACAAAACTCATTTTATTTGTTTCTTCCTTTTTTAATATATGTCTCGTTAATTATGTTAATTAAATCTCGTTAATCTCGTTAATTAAAATCCTTTCTGCAGGATGCAACTTCTAATCTAGATCAATAATGCTTTATTTCTAATACATGCATCCTGAAAAAAAAATTTAGGAATTAAAATACACATATATGTATTGATAATATATTAGGTGAGGTGAATATGAATTCTCATAGGCAGCAGAAATCATTATTTCATTCAAATATAAATGATTTCCATTATATCATGTGGCTTTAGCTGTAAAACAAAACTCATCACATCTATCTCAAACAAGTAAAGATCTCTTAGAAAGTTCTGATAAAACAATACAGCCATATAATGGATTTTCTATTTAGTTGCCATGCCAGCAACATCAACATTGCTAGTAAGTGCTGACCTGCTGGTTGCCTGGTAGTTTTGATTCTTAAAGATGAGCACGAATGAAATGGAAGGCATTACACCTTTTCATAAAAACTTATACATATCTCCAACTACTTACTTCTAAGTGTTCTACCCGAGATGAGTCCTAATATTAAGTTCACATTTATAAAAGCTCTGTGACTGTCCAGATTATGCCAAACTTCATGGTTCTTAGTTTTTCTAAATTCAATCATTCTACCTTTGGAGGAAGGGAAAAAAAAAAAAAAAACCATCGAGTGACTATAGTCTGGGCAAAAAGAAGTAAACAGTAGATAGGAAGCAAGATAAAAATGGAAGTGCCATATTTTCCACACATTTACGCTATGAGTTATAAACAAGCAAAAGGTCACACAGGCACAATAATAATAATAAAAAAAGCTTACTGTAAAGTTTTTTCTATATGTATTAGTAGCCTCTTGCACCTCACTGATCCTAGTGTCTTTAACAATGTCTACTTCCAATTGGCAAACTCTGCTCCAACTTGTGACATGGGTTTCTGTTATTGTGGGATATTCGCAAAGGACTGTTAGCTACTCATAATAAAGATGACCTGTAAAAAACAGATATTTTCAATCCATTTATCAATAAAATGTTCACTTAATGGTCTATGTGAATAAGCAAAATCTATTTCAGAAGAGTTTGTACATTAAATCTGGAGGGACATCCCTTTTTATAAGTTTCCATTTCTTTTCAAGAAAGTAAATAAAATATTTACATTTTAAAGGGTTTTTAAACCCTTTAATTAACCCATCGATTTTTTAAAACAAGATTACTTTCAAAACGGTAAAAAGGTAAAAGGTCTATAAAGGCATGAAAGTTAACTTCAATAACAGGATGACATCAAACACATTGGGCTTTATGTTTACTTCTTCTTTTCTCTTCATATGTTTATTTTGTAGATAGGCACGCAATGAACAAGTTCCATGAGTGTATCCCAAATCTGATACTGACAGCAGCCTTTATGTCTCCTTGGCGAAGACTGGGCTATATTTAGATAGCATTGGTAAAACACACTTTTTCTATATTCTGAGAAAAAGTTGAGTTGATTTTTGAGCTCAATGCAAAGATTCAATCTAATTCTCTATACAATTAAAAAAAATAGCAACAGTATGTCTCAGAACTGTAGCAGATATATAGCAAATTTTATCAGAGCATGTTTAAGATTTTGTAACTGTAGAAACTACAGTTACAGTAGAAAGTTAAAAAATAGCCCCCAAATGCACTCAATACAAGAAAAAAGAGAGCATCTGTCATCCTTTACAAAACCTTTCCACTGTTCAGAATGGAAAAAACATTTGAAAATAATAGGTCATGTTACTATTTAAAAGTTAGCCATTCTGAAACATCTATTTAGCTGCTTAACCCACACCTTGTGGCGCCTAAAGCATAGTTTACATCACCTTTCATCACGGTGATTTGGATGTCTTGGTCTAGAAGCTTCTAGCTCCCTATGTGATCAACGACTGCAGACATATGCCTCTAAGAAGTGAGTCAGAGTATCCAACTAAAGTATTTTTACTGTTCCTCCTTAGCTACGCAGAAAGTTCTGTGTTTCTGTAAAGTAAATTCAGCACTGCTGCATGGTGCCCTGGTACACCTCACAGAGCACCCCACCTCTCTCCCACAAAAGTCACTGGGCAAACAGGTAAGCTTTGCAGGAGCCTAAAGTCAGGTTTTCACAGAGAAAGCCTCTGTTCACTGGATATCTGGAACATCACATCAGCTCCTAAAGCAAAGCAACCTCTCTATGATTTGTTTAGGAAATAAGATGAGAATTTATTAGGTTATGGAACACTTGGGGATGGGATTCCTTCCCCATCCTTGCAGCTGAAACTGGATCATACAGTTAGAAATATAAGATGAATGTGGCTAGAGAAGAAAGGAATGAAAAAGAGTCCTGTTTTCTAATACACTGTAAAATATGCTCTTGAGGGGAAGACACAGATTTTGCTCCCTCATTCCACTGATCATAAACATTTTATCCAGTGCTTCACTGATGGAAAATGAAATGCATTTCCAAATGCCAGGAGCTGCAAATTGGGGATAAAAATAAAAAATTTAAAAATTTAAAAAAAAAAAGTTATTTCAGGTATTTTTAGGTATCTCCAACAGAAAGTCAGTAATACAGGGTGCAAGGACATGAAGTTGGCACACTGTTCTTATCAACATAATAAACCAGTGAGAACACTGAAAAGGAATCTTAATATGGAGGGGAAACTTAGTTCTTCCTTGAGATAATCTCATTAGAAGAGACCTCCTCTGATATCCAACATTCCCCAGGAAATGATTGACTAAAAGGGAACAGGAAAAGGTTTGCAAGATGTATTGTAGGAGTTTACTTGCATGCATATAATAGGAGTGTTGAAGGAATGAGAGGTAATTTGAGGATAAGTGCATAAGGAATACATCAAAAAGCTGGGATATTTCAAGATGTGTACTGCATTTAAAAAAAAAAAAGTAACTAACTGAAGTGAATTATATGTGCTAGAATGTCCTCCTGTTAAGAGCAGTTTAAAACATGTACATTCTTAATTAAGCAATTTATATTTAATACTTCAAACGATTGCAGATAGGACAGGGTAAGATTTTCTTGAATTTTCTTATTCATGGGTGGAATGGTTGCATGCTTTATAAAAAAATAAGATGTTCAGATTCAATCAGTATAGTTTAAATAACACATTAATAATAGTACAAAATATAACCACTGATATCATACTAGACATTGTAAAACTGGGAATTTGGAGTTAGATTTCAGATAGCAAAAAAAGAAATGCATTAAAATAGTGAAATTCAGAACACCAAAAATACTGAATTCTGTCCTAAGGAGCACCACAGAAAATGTATATGTACTGCATATTTTAAAATTCTCCTAATATTTATGTGTTTTGATATAGATAAGCTTTCTGATTGAAATGATTATACAAAAACAGGAAAGGAACTGTGAAAATCAGTAAGAAAAAATGTATTTTTTTTAAATATGTAAGATAAATAGCTAATAATATATTAACTAAGTCCACATTTAGAACTATATCTGCAGCCTTTTCTGTGTAATTGATAGAGTTGTTTGGGCATCTATGCATCTGAACAGAGAAGTAGAAGAAATGTTTTCTTCTCAGGATAGCAGTTTTCTTTTTGAAGAAGATCAATGAAAAAAAAACAGCCAAAGAGACTCCAGCAAATTTTGTGTAACAGCAAAAATATACAGGAATTACCATAAATTCTTTCAGAGATTTTTTTGTGTGTGTGAAACAGAAACAAAGTATCAAAAATTCAATCTCAAAAATTCATTTTTGAAATTCAAGAGGAAATTCATTTTTCTGTATCTTGTCACATTTTCATGTATATCTGGAAGAGAGGAAATAATTTAATAAAAATGATAACTATAAAAAAACTGTCATAAGGTACAAGGTGTGCAATATTTCATTTCTAACATGCTTGCAATTTGGAATCAAAACAGTTATTGATTCCTGATTTGTAAAATAAATAACTATAATAATATTTTAAATCCATTTTTATAACAAAAGAAAGTAAGGATATAGCATCACTTCAAAATCTATTCTGTGATTATTTTCTATTTTTACTATTCAAATAAATTAAGAACAGATTATTAAAAATTTATTGGAAATATGTCAGTTGTCATTCCTCATAAATAGATACATCTTAAACAGCAGAAGATATGTTAGAGAACTACAGGTAGAGGAATTCAGACTTATAACATCATGCAAATTTTTTTTTTTTTTTTTGAGAGGAAGCAAAGATTTTAAGTAAGCACTGGATATATTTCTAAAGTACACTATACTCAAATAAAAGGACAGCATGATCTCTGAGTCCTTCTCAGGGTCTTGGTGTGGGAGTTCTTACGACTATGTTACCATTCATGTTACCATTTTACCTGAATTTCTTAGTATGTCCCTTTTTTTTTTTATTATTTTTTTTTTATTTTCAAGAACCTTTGATAATATTAAGTGGAAAACATGGTAAGTTTACAAGAGTCTAAGTACAGTCAAATTTCTCAGAATTGAACTGAACTATAAATAAAACAAAAAACAACAAGTAAAGCAAAACTACAAAAAAAAAAAAAAAAAAAAAAAAAAAAAAAANAAAAAAAAAAAAAAAAAAAAAAAAAGCAAGCCACAGCATGTCATTTGGCATGTTATTAATTGTATGTGTTTGTTAACATAAAATTTAATTCATTAAAATTACATGTCAAGTAGTACAAAGGGTTTGGGGGTTTGTTTATTAGACCAGCTTTCATTCCTTGCACAGCCATAGGTAGTGCATTCACAACAGAGCATGCACAGAAACAGAAGAAATCAGAATACTGCATTCATTATCAAGGTACAGACATTATATTCCTTGAAATTATATAATGCTTTCTGGCCATCTAATTCTCCTTGCCTGTACAAGGTGAGCAGAATTTTTGTACACTAAAGCTGGCTCAAATTTAGGAGAAAATTAGAACCTCTCAGTAAGCAGCCAGAGTTCATTACCTACTGACTCTCTTTGATTCTTCCTACCACTTAATGAAGCTTCTTTTCATTAATATTTGACCATAGAAGTCCCACCAGTGAGATTTTTTTAAATGTCTGAGTGATACTTAATACGCCTTCATACATTCTGGTTGCCTGAAATAGGAGACTTAGCAGCCTGAATCAGACCTGCAGATTGGTGCTCTTCCCTGACACATGCTTTTCTCTAATTTATGTTCATGTCTAGTGTACTAAAAACAATCATAAATCTAAGATATAAGACTTCTCATAATTGCTCCATAAGAACTAGGCACTACATACTTTTTAACACATATACAGTATTCCACTGTCTCCAGGTAGGATGTCATTCTAGCCTATAATTCTAATTCTTTTTTTTTTTTCACAATAGAATAGACTTTAAAAGGGTGCATAGCCTTAACAAGGGTAATATATTTTATGATAGATTAGTTTATATTTATATATTTATATATGTATAAAAATATAAAGATAAGGATATATCTCTATATATATCTGTATTAAATACCAGTGGTTTAGCTCATTATTTTGAGAGTCTTATTAATTAAAGAAACATTAGACATTTTTGTATCTGAATACAATATCAAAATCTTTTTGCTTCAATAAGGATATAAAATCATAAGGATGTAGATTCAAGCCTGATATGGCTTGTAAATCAAATTTCTGTGAATGTGAATATTTTATAGAAGGCATTTGCAAACTAAAAAGGCTGACATTTATACAGTAATACATGCATAATTTCCTCCTTATATGTCACATCCTTTAGATGAAAGTAATTTTAAAGCACAAGGTCAGAAAAATATACAGCAATGTCACTAGAAAAATAAAGGAAAATGGATAAGAACAATCACAGAAAGCAATTTAGCATTTTTCTACTGTGCACAACATTTAATACCTAATGCTTATTTTTACAAAGAAGCAGACATAGAGGTTACTATTCCTTTGGCAAGATAGAGACAAATTTTAGGGAGAGAAACTTTTTCACTGGTTTGGTCATTTCCATCGTTCATTGGCCAACAGAACAGTTGGAGCCGCTCTTGCAGGACTGCAATAACTCCTATATCTGATAAATGATATGGCCAGGACATCCTCAGTCACAGCAGGAAAGACATTGAACAAATTGTCAGCATGATTTACATACAAGTTGTCAACAGCATCTGGGTTGCTGTGCAGAAGAATGATGGGCAACAGATGTTTCTAGAAATGCTGCCATCTGCCCTATCTCAATATACATCCCCTGCGAAACAGTAGGTTTCAGTGGCTACAAGACATGATCCTGTACCAATATTTCAACCTTAATCCTCCTTCCCATAATATGAAATTTCTCCCAAAGTATCAACATATAATTACTTTCTGAGTTATTATTGAATAACATTCACTTAGACTATAACTGCATAAAACTCTGCAAAACAGTGTCCAAAGATGGTGGAATTATAATGACCAGCAGTGATTATGGCATTACCAGCATTCTAAAACACATTTTCAAATACAAATGTACTTTTTTCCAAATTCTGCCTTAAACCAACAAATACAGGACAAGTAGCTAATTTCTATCCTTAGCAACTCCTTTAACAGCTACATAAATTTGATTTTAGCAAAAAAAAATAAACTTTTTTCAGAGTGATCCATTTGCCTCTCTTCAAAAAAAAACAGCTTTATGCCTCTCCCAAAATTGACTCTGATTTACATTCAAGTACTGCTATATGTAGAAAGAAATTCAATCTATCTCTCCATATATGCATACACACACAGAAAAAAAAAAGAATACAGCTCATGAAATCTTTATTGAATTTGTCAGTTATAAAAAGAATGGTGAGAAATACATCAACCAACCAGAAATATACAACCATCAGCATCTTTTTGCAATACTCGATACTGCCTTATGCATTTATTGTAGTCCTAAGCATTGCTTTAGGCTTCTGTAAGAAGATAATTAATACTGCCTACTGCCATATAACAGATGCATAGCTCTCTGAATTATCATATATTTTTAATGTATACTGCAAAGTAAAATGTCTTGGAATAAAAATAATATAAAAGAAACATTTGAATATAGGCATTTATGAAAATATTATCTGAAAATAACTCTATGGATTAGCTAGATAATGTTTTCTTTGTCAACAGAGCTGATATAGAAAATTCTCATTACCACTTACTTGTTCCTCACCAGTCATCTCTAGTTATAAACCATTTGTGAAGTCTTTTTACGCTGTTAAAGTGATCTGAAAATATTTTTTTCAAATGATCTTTTAAGTCACTTTTTCACATTTATCTGATGTGAAAATCTTACAGTCTTGTAAAGAGGATGAAATTCAGAGGCAGCAATATCCTAGGTTGGCTTTTCTATTACAAGGCGGGGCAGGCATCAGAAAACATATTTCAAGATATATCAGTGAGAGGACATATAGAGTTAAAAGGTGAAAAAAAAAAAGAATAGTCACGGAAAAAGTTAATCAGGCTTAATTGAAACTGATAGCAAAATAGAGTTTCTAATAGTTGTTTCAACAGTACTACAGATACTCCTAAAAATACATTAGATTTTGCCAATATGCCATCCTGTTTCAAAGTTTTATTACAATTATTTACTTGTAGTAGAAGAGGAAATGTAAGAAAAATCTCCCTGATCTCACAGAAAGTGAGAGCAACATTTACTTTTTCATTTTAATTTATTTTAGAGAAATATTTTTGATGTCTCAGGTTTCTGAAATGAAAAGGGAAAGAAAAGAAAAACACTAATGAAATAAAACTATTATTTGTTAGGCTGCTTTTAGAAGATGATTGCAAAAGAGACATTATTTCAGCTGAGAGAATGCAAATGGCAAATAAAACTATCAATTTATTAATAGGTTGCTCCTTTTGCTTTCCTCATAGCATACTAGCTAGCCTGTGATTGCTTTGGTAGACAAAAAGTTATTTCTCATACATTGTAAGTAGTTTTCAAATAACAAGTAATAATTGGAAACAATAAATATGTGACAAATACTTTGCTCTCAGAATGTAAATAGGTCCCAGAGTAATTTGTATGTTGACTGACTGGCAAACAAAAACATTCCCGGCAAGGTCAGACAAGAACACAACATGCCTTGTAGAATGCAATATAAAGGTATTAAGGAGCTGATCTTGTTTTCCAACAAGCCTAATCCTGCATCGTACTGTCTTCTCATACAATCTTCCTGCTTCTGCATTTGTGAACACTGATGGCTTCAGTATAAGTATATAAGCTCAGCATTTGAGCATCAGAAATTTCAGAGAACAGTTATGGCTAGAAAAGACATGCAAGATTATCAAGTTCAACCGTAAACCCACCATCACCATGTCTAAATCATGTCCCTAAGTGCCTCATCTATGAGTTTCTTGAACTCTGCTAGGGGTGGTAATTCCACCACTTACCTGTGCAGGGGTGTGATTTTTACAATAAATATAATAATAATTTCATAATATCATAAATAAAATACATATAGACATAATATGTAAAATATATAAATAAAATACAATACACAATATGCTGAAATATAACAAAAATTAGTAACATTTAGCTATAAAAAAAAAAAACTTATTAGTAGCAATGTTCCTCAAGACTTGTAGTAACTTGCTATTGTACTAGATTAAACATTGTGCAACCATATTCTAAAATCTCTATGCACATTGCCTTTAGAGGAAACACTTTACACTATTCCATGCCTGTGCAACTTCTCCTCCTATAGCATTTGCCATCCCATTACCATTTGAGTGGTAACTCAAACACTCTCTTTCTTAGTCTCAATTGTATTTAATTTTATTTTAATTTTATGCAAATATAATTTTTGTAATTTTTGTTTTTAGTGCTGTGTTATTCCATTACAACCTCCTGTAACTTTTTTTTTTTTCATCCTAAAGGAATGTACAGTGTTTGTATTTCCCTTCCGGGTACTTCATTTTCTTATCCCATGAATTATGTCTTATGTCAAAGCTGTTATTTTCATACCGAATTTGAAGAATTGACAAGATTTTTTTTCTCACCTAGATATATTTTAAAATTGTTCCTGTTTTATTTTTCCTGATCTGTCCTCTAAATGACATTATATGGCAAAATTAAATAAATATTTCTCTATATACCTGCATTAGTGTTGCCAGCAGGGTGGGGGATCCTGCCCCTCTACTCAGCTCTGGTGAGACCACACTGGGAGTATTGTGTGCAGTTCTGGGCTACCCAGGACAGAACAGACGTGGACCTTCTAGAGAGGGTCCAGTGGAGGGATTAAGGGAGTGGAACATCTATTGTACAAGGAGAGACTGAGTTGGGCTTGTTTTCTCTGGAGAAGAGAAGGCTGAGAGGGAATCTGATTCATATGTATAAGTTCATGAAGGGGGAATGTAGGCGGGAAGGGACCAAGCTCTTCCCAGTGGTGGCCAGTGACAGGACAAGCGATAATGGGTGTAAGCTGCAACACAGGCAGTTCCATCTCCATATGAGGAAGAACTTCTTGACTGTGAGAGTGACAGAGCCCTGGAACAGGCTGCCCAGAGAGGCTGTGGAAACTCCTTCTCTCAAGACCTTCGAAACCTGCCTAGATGCCACAGGCTCTGGGTGTCCCTGCTTGAGCAAGAAGGTTGGACTAGATGATCTTTAGGAGTCCATTCCAACCTTAACCATCCTGTGATTCTGTTCTTCTAGTTTGCTTATCTCTGTCAACAGTTCCTAGAAAACAAAAAACAAGCTTGAAAAAAGATAGGTGACTAGTTAGTGCTGAACAAAATTTTTGTCCTATTCTCCAAAGAATAGTTTGGATTTACAATTTCAGGTTACTTTATTTGCTTGTTTAGATTGCCGTATCACT
>NW_020455778.1:0-14723 GCF_003342845.1 Nothoprocta perdicaria | reverse complement strand
CAAAAAAGACACAAAACAAAACAAAATACAATTCTATAAGCAAAATCGTTTAAGCTAGCCTTTAGCATGGAGTGCTCCTTAATAATTTACTGTATGGAAAGTCTAACATTGAACATATGCTTTCTTCAAAGAAGAAGCAAAGAGAAAATGCTTTAACACTACTGAAAAGTCTCTTTTGTTTACTGCATTCAGAAGTAAATGCACTCAGTTATCTCTCTTCTTATATAGTAGTATTTGCTTTGTTATGTTTTGTTTCTACTGTTTACATTTATTAGTATTTATGTTGCTATCACTTCACGACCACAGAAATATTCTCTTCTGAGGGAAAGGTCTTCCTTGGTGAGGGGCATCTAAAAGAACTGGATCATAATTCTGACCTGATGCTTTCTGCTTTGCTAAGCTGAAAAACATGAAGTCGAGCAGAGAAATGAAAGTGAAACCCATGACTATTGGCAAAATAACTATGCAATTATTCAGTATCCTTTTAAAATAAAAAAAAAAAATCCTCTCAATCCTGCTTTAGAAGCAAGAATAAAAATGATCTTACAAGTGACTTTGAAATGATTTTAAAAAGAAGGAAATACAAAGCACCTCAAAGAAAACTAAACTTTATCTCCATTCCTCCACATAAGGAGCTTTTGGGGCAACAAAGAAAGGTATCAGTCTCAGATCTAATGAAAGATCAGAGAAAAGCAACGCTCCTCTCTATTGCATGAGATCCATAAATAGCTACTCAAAGGACAAGTTAGTGTTATCAGCAAAACACCCTATTAGATCAATTCATCCTCCACCTGGCTAGCAAAATGAGGCATTCCTGGTAATAGATCTCTTTGGTAGTAAAGAAGAGAAAGGAATCTGAAGCATAACTTGTCTTGGAAGTTGTCTGTATTGTGCACATTCTTCTAACTATTTTTAGATTGTAGAGATGATATGATAATGAACATGCTGAATAAGTATACTTAATGTGATGCCATCTCCATTGAAGTTAATAAGAATTTGCCAATAATAAATATAACGTTGCATTCACAAAATATTTTTTTGAAGTTCACTTTCCTATTAACTGGCATACTAGTACAACAGAGAGGAGAAAGAGAACTATTCTCCTGCAAAGTATTAATTATTCAGTCATTCCCTAACTACTAGTAAGTATATTCTCATGCTTGAAATTAAATAGTTCTACACTTCAGTGTTTACCCTATGAGCCAACAATGTGTTGGATTGTAAAGAAAAGATGATGGCCTCATCAACATGTACAACATGATGTTCTTACCAACATGTACAAATAACTGAGGAGAGAATGTAAAGAGGACTGAGCAAAACTCTTCTCGGTGGTGGCCAGCAACAGAACAAGGGATAATGGGTACAAATTTAAACACAGGAAGTTTAATCTCCATATGAGGAAGAAATTCATTCCTGTGAGGGTGACAGAGCACTGGAACAAGCTGCCCGGGGAGGTTGTAGAGTGTCCTTCTTTGGAGATATTCAAAATTCACCTGGATGTCACCCTGTGCCATGTTCTCTCGGTGTCCCTGCTTGATCAGTAAGGTTGGACTCAATTGTCTCTAGATATCCTTTCAACCTCAATCATTCTGTGATGGCCATATGAATTTAGGAAGTTAATACATTTTGAAAAGCTTGCACGGTCAGTTTCCATGTTGGTGTATGAGATCATTAATCAAATGACTAATTACTAAACCATTCTAAAGCAACAAAACAAGAAAACTTTACAATTAATTTGTCTAATAATACAGTTGTAAGTTATAGTTACATATATAAGTCAAATAACAGGTAAGATGGAAATTATTTCCGAGATGTCTCCCATTCCTTACAGGTTTTGGAGATTAGTTTTCTGTGTACTTATCTACTCAGATAGCACTTGCACGATACAAGACATATTGTTAATTATGAAACACTTTTTGACAGTGAGGGTGACAGAGCCCTGGAACAGGCTGCCCAGAGAGGTTGTGGAGTGTCCTTCTTTGGAGATCTTTAAAACCCGCTTGGATGCAGCCCTGTGCCACGTGTTCTAGGTGACCCTGCGTGAGCAGGGGGGTTGGACTCTGAGGTCCTTTCCAACCTTAAGCATTCTATGATTCTATGAAACCAAATTAACAACTTCCTAAGGTCTCTTAGCTACTGCTGCCCATCTTTCCCATGAGCAGGCCACTCTTTCTTCAATTCTGTCAGTACAAACTTTTGAGGGACAATATTGTAAATCTGATCATTGAAAAGATCTGGATTGAGATAACCTAGTGTATGGCTGTATACAGTTATGAATATTGCTGGTCAAAAATGTCTGGCATATGGATAACACTGTACTGGAGTATGTATAGATGGACTATCACATAAAGCTGTTTCCTTTAGCTGCAACAGCAAGCAAGTCACTAGTCTTAAAGTCACTAAATATATTCTGGAAGAAGCATTCATACTTCTGGTGAAACTGCTTTAAATATGCACTTAAAATACATTCCTTCAATAATTTTTGTTCATGTATCAAGTAGTATGCTGAAAAAATGAATTTCAAAGATGAAAGATAAACTGATAACATCTTTCCATTTCTTAACACTAATTTAAGAATTTTTTACAAGCTTTCACAAGAAGTTTGTACCATAAAGCCTGGAGTTTTCCCTGCCACAGTTTAAACCCATTCTCTTTACTCCATACTGTATAGAACAAGAGACTACTCTTACCTTCCTCCAGCCACCTTTATGCATGTGAAACTTCATTATCCTTCCCACTCAATTCTCCTTATCGCTAGGTTAAATAACCCCGATTACATCATGGTGTTTTCATAACTGGTAACCTTCTGGTTATTTTTTAAGATATATCCTAATTCATATCCTTCATAGAAATACAGAATTCACAAATTCTCCCCAAAGAAAGTGGCGTTGACTTCCAGGAATTGGATTTAATAAAAAATCCAAATATAATATCCTATAAAAACCCTTTATTGACTAAAGTTATCTCATGGCCTATTTTTTATCCAGCAAGAGATTACAAGCACACAAAGCATTTGATAATAAAACATAGTTTGCTTTCAAAAACTATAGCCTTTATAAGCTTTAGAATAATCTTTTCAGATTGAAAAGATTGAGATCTTTAGAATAATATTTTTCAGTTTGAACTTTACCTTGCTAGAAATAAGTATCCCACAAGATTTTCCAAGTAGGAAGCAATAAAACTTGTAAATTTGACTTAAATGACATCATTGTTACATTGTGATGATATTAGAATCAGAATTCTAATGGTTTTGACAGTTCCCACTGTTTCATATTAGCAGAAGGTTGAAATATTAACAAGTGGCTCATCATGATTCTGTTGCTTTCGTACTTAATGAATTTATTTTTAGCATGTGCGTATATTAATTACATCACAAGAACTACTTCCAATCAGGAGAAATTAGCCATGATTGTAGCCATGAAAACATAAATGTTATATATTACACGTAGCAGCCTGGCTAGAATTCTTGCCTTATAAAGTAATTCAGACCTTGATATTGAAAAGCTAACAATCACATCAGTATTTATTCAGCACATATAATGTAAATAGTACCTTTAGTATTGCTCCAAGCTGATTCTATGAGCCTGATTGAATCTCAAAGACTTCAAAGGCACTTCACATTTCAGACGGGCATAAATGAACGATGTTCCTGAGAATTTGAAGTTCAAATATTGCTCATATAATACTGCAGAGTACATTCTATATATCTACTTCTGAAAATTTGAATATCAAAGACATTTGTGGCATTTTTATCATTTTTATTAACAAAACTGATAATAGTTTTTAACACATTCACTCTTTCAAGGCATATCACATTTTCATTAGAAGCTTTTTCTTATTTAAAGTTCACAGGTTGTGGATTACTTAGCTGTTTCAAACACAAATTATACATGTTTTCCCTCACATCTTGTATCTGACTTTGCACTAAACCATTTAGAAAGCTAAAATTTTGTAGTGATAATAGAAGTATTTTGATCATTTCAGTTTTGCTTTGCTACACTGTATTAATCCCCTCAGAAGATGTAATTTACTTTCCAACATGCCTTTTTAAGGTTTCTTTTTTTCTGTTGTTGCTAATATCATTAACGAAATTGTAAGAGCTCACTTCTAGTTACACTTTCACAGAACTGAACACTGTCTGTTACTTTTAATGAAAAGAATTTTTGGACTTGCTTTTGAGCAAGGTCATTTTAAAACAGTCTCCAGCATTCAGCTACTGTCTGTAAAAAAGGTAATTCTTGTCTGTGACATGTTTTTATGACCTGTTAGTGTTGCAAGTTTTAATTTGAAAGACCATACTGAAACTTATAGATCATTGAACAAGATATAAAAAACTGATTTTGGCCCCAAGGAATGAAGGAAAATGAAAATGGAAGTCACATCTCAAAGAGATGCATTAATTTCTAAAAAACAATATGATTAGAAAACAATTAACCTTCTGTGATAAAAAATTATACTGCCTTATTTCTGGGAAAGTGGGAAGTACTAGAATTCACAAAAACAAAGGTTAATAATAGGACATGTATTTGCCTTTCTTCTGGTAAAGTTTTCCTTCCGCAGGCAATCTGGCTGCCTTCAGTGTTATTAAAATATACAATATTATACAATATACAAAATATACAATGCACTTTGAAGTTGGGGAATGAGATTTACTTTTCTTGGGCTCTAAAGTAATCTGTTCCTAAGTTTTCTCTAATTATGATTTTAATTCATCTAATTATCTGATTACAATTGTAGAAGCTAAATAC
Source organism: Nothoprocta perdicaria (assembly GCF_003342845.1). Taxonomy (NCBI): domain Eukaryota; kingdom Metazoa; phylum Chordata; class Aves; order Tinamiformes; family Tinamidae; genus Nothoprocta; species Nothoprocta perdicaria. The sequence continues at coordinate 9,975 of NW_020455778.1, read as the reverse complement.
AGTATAAATAAAATCATGAAATATTTTCACTTGACAATATAACTCATTTAACATGCATAATTCAACCTGATTCTCCATAAGGGTTTTGTTTTTCTTATGACATATATTTTGGTGAGTGGGCATAAAATGGACCCATTCACCCAAAATGGACCAAAAGAAAATACAGAGCCAGACACTTACATATACATACATAAAACTTATGTATATATTGCCATCTTGGTCCTAAACAAGCCAGAAACAAATGATTGTAAATTTATGCTAGATTTTGCATAAAGGTATATGGTAGGATATCACAATTGCAGCAAGATAGCTTGATATAAATTTATTCCAATGCAGAAATCAGATATTTTCATTAGCAACCATCAGAAATAGAAAAGTTCTTCTGAGACCTAAAGAAGTGCAAGCTGAAAGTGCACAAGTCTGTAAGGGATGCACTTTGCTAATATCTCATGTGAGGGAATAGATTATTTAATCTAGCTGATTATCACCAGTTCACAATAAACTTTGCAATGGCCCCATTCTGACTGAGAAGAAAGAATTTGGAGAAAATCAAGCAGTCACCACTCAAGCAAAAAAAGTAACTACTGACATTGCAAGCATTGCTTTGTCTTATATATGTTAGAGGTGAAGCTTTTGAGTATCACGAGTAATTAAACCAAATGAAAAACAAAGAAAAATAAAAAAGGAAAAAAAAACACTACTTCTCACCTTAACCAATCTTTCAATCATAAAATTAGTTGTGAAAACTCTAAAAAACACAGTACTAGTTTAGGAAATATCATCTGGACCTCTAATTAAGCAGTGATTCAACAGATGATTAATATACTTCAAAAGGAATTAGTATTATATAAATGGAAGACGAGGACAGAGTCTTCTGCATTTCTTTCATCCCACCCCCCAACAAGGGAATACAACAGCCATTTTAAATGTTCTATCAAGTAATTATTTATTTTTTGCCTCAAACATCCCACAGCAAAGATATTTATTTTATATAAGTGCTTCACTGCAGTCATGAATTTGCCTACTTCTGCCTTACAGCACAATAGGATATATTATAGTGTTAGCCATGGGGGGTTCTTTTCTCCCAAATGATAATACGGATAATAAAATATTACAGAAAAATCTGCTAGCTGTATAATATAGCTGAGTTATAGCTAGAGGAGAAACATTCAGTCTCTCAGGCCCTATTTAAAATATACCATAAGTGACATTTTAGAGGAGCCTTCTCAAGAATTTTTGTGGGCTATATGGGCATTTAGATTTCATGTGCTAAGGCCCAGACTTCTGAAAATATTTAAAGGGAATCTGAATGTTTTTTATTACCTTCAATTTAAAAAAGAAAAAGAAAACCACATAAAACGTAAGACTGAGGATATAAAAATCAAGACTGTATTTTTAATGAGTGAGCATACTTGGAGCAGGGTATTGTATGTACCTAACTGCCACTAAGAAAATATTTTTATAGTTTGAGATAGCAAGGCATGCAGTATAAAAGATATTTACTCATTGGAAGCTCTCTCTTACCCAAAGCCAGAACTTCAGTTTTATTTTGCTTTCAGCAATAAAATACTGAGGTAGTCATTTTAAATTCTAGATCTATACATTTTGAAAATTAGTACTAATTTAGTCAGTTTTCAAATAACGACCTTATTTTTTCTTTTCTCCTGGTCTAGAAGAAATAAAGCATCAATATTTTTCCTGTACATGGGTTGGTTAAGGACTTCTCTCATATGCGCACACACATTGCACATACATAAAGAAAATTCCTGTTCCGCAAGGATAAAAAAACTGCGTTTCATATGCTTTATTAGTATATCCTGAATTGAAAGCATTGAATATTCTTTTTCTCATCTATGAATTTAAGTAGCAGTAGCAATCTGGCAGTCACTTACCTATACATAACATTCAGTATGGATATGGCATCTACAAGAACTAATTAAGTTGTATAATTTACATCAGTATCCTCCTCATTCATCAAACTGCATTTGAATATTTTAGCCCATTAGAATGGAAGTTGATTTTCATTTGATCATTCGGGATCAATTCCAATGAAACTGGCGTATTTTTTTAAACAAGAGCATCAAAATATGTCTTATTCCATTATAAGCATTACTGGAAAGAATATTTTTACAAATCTCAATGACAAATTTGAAACTTTTTAATCAATTAGACAACATTTATGAATTTTATGCAAAGCAATAAAATACAATAGCAACAAAACTTACTAGCAGAGAAAATCTACAACATTGATCGAAATTCTAACAAACACAGATGCTGTCCAAGCTGTTATTATACTTGGGGAATACTCCTACTAAAGAAAGAGAGAAAGAGAGAGAGAGAGAGACAGACAGACAGAGACAGAGACAGAGACAGAGATGAGAGAGAGAGAGAGAGAAAGAGACAGAGAGAGAGAGAAAGAGACAGAGAGAGAGAGAGAGAGAGACAGAGACGGAGAGATACAGATTGAGAGAGAGAAAGAAAAGCTTTATTACTGGATTCAATAGGGAGCTATTTCAGATAAATAATCTATTTCCTTACGTGATTGAAGTGTTCTCCTATAACATTACATTTCCACTGTCATGAACATTTAACTGCAAATGTGTCAAAAGATCCCCTATATGTCATATTAAGCTGAAATAGAAAGATGATGCAACAGATTTTAACCTAGATTAGACTTAAGAAATACTTCAAGAGTTTAATTGTTTCAAACTTATTTATAATGCTACAGCAGGTTTGCATTTGTTCAAGGAAGAGTGCTACCCACCTTACCTGTTTTCCAAGTCAGGAATGGGATTACACTACCAATGAGAGCCCTCTCTAGGGTATATGACACTTAATAAAGTGTGATAGGATAGAATTTTGCTCATTATATTTTGTGAAGTATTCCTCTATAGCTTTAAAAGTTCTATAGCTGCTGCTTCTCAGGTAATAAATACACTGCCTCACCTACTGCACAATCTGATGGACTCCTGTTGTGACACAACATCACTGTTTACTTCCCTCTGAATTTTTCTCTTTACCTCTATTTCCAGCTTCCCTTTCTGCTCTGAGCTCTGAGCTATTTTGTTCATTCACTTCTCTTAAATTTCATTTTCCTCTCTCTAAACTAAATTTACTTTCTTCCTCCTCTTCTTAAAACTTGGCATTTTTCCTCTGCGTTCTAATATTAGTTCATTCCTCTCTCTATTCAAAACCTTCCTTTCTTATTTTTTCCCCTCAAAGAAAGCTTTCATCTCCTCCTCTTGATGCTCTCCAATAATAACAATAAGTTTCCTTCTTATGCATTTTTTTTTTTTTTTTGTATTGAAAGGAAGGGGACATTTCTCTCTTACTCTATAGACCTTGAAACCTGACAAGGAAAGAGGCTAGCAAGAAATAGTTAGCTGGAGGCTGAAGCCTGCCAAAAGAGGGAGGGAAACGCACATCTTCACAAATGAATGACCAGGAGAAAAAAAAAAAAAAAAAAAAAAANAAAAAAAAAAAAAAAAAAAAAAAAGGCAGTTAATCTAATGAACTTTGTATCTGTCCTCTTCGTGGCAGGCAAATTTTGCCTCTCAAAGAAGGGGCAATCTCTCACCTTCATCAGTTCAGCAAAACTTCCCTTTTAAGGGGTAGAAAACAATTCAAAATGACATGAAGAAAACAGAGACTGCCAATTGCCAAATAATAAATATTCCAACCATCTGCAAAGAATCCAACAGATAAATAAAATTGTCCTTTTTTTTCATATTGTGTTATAAAGATGACATGAACAAAAAATTATCATTTTCTCCTTCAGATGTTCTGAATCCGAGCCAGGCAGCTGTTACACATTTTTTTTTTTTTTTTCAGGATCTGCAGATGTTAATTCAGAGATTTAGGCATCTAACCCTTTGTATATAACCCTTTTACTGTATTTTCTATTTTACAACATTGAATTTGCCTGGCATATTTTCTCTTTTCAAGAGATTGACAGATTTATATAAAAATGTAATTTGAATTACAAAGATGGATTATAAATGATAGAGGATTTTTCACTTGGCAGCTACAGTTAGGTCAAATGCAACAAGTCTTTAACTTTATTTTTCGGCTTTATACACATTAGGCTTTTAAATGTAATTAACAAAAGAAACTACACAATGATTATATGCAACAGGACTTCCGCGGATACATGTAGTCTGTGTATTCTCCATCCTAAAAGTTCTTCAGTAGACCTTGGTCAAAAATTGTGCAGGTGTGTGAAGAGGAAGAAGTAGCCTGCCTTATCAAACATAACTCACAGAAAATTTTATTGGGTCTTAAATTTCACAAACATGGAGCTGTATATGATGACAAAATTTTTTTTTAGACTGTTCCAGTGAGCACTCTCTTCACCCCCCATAACATTTAAACAGTAATTGAAACCAAATTCATGAATAACAATTATTACTACTTTATGGCATCGTACATCCGCATTACATTTACCCAGTATTAAATTTTCAAGATCCTCATAAACAGCTATTCAAATTTTATAACCTAATTAATAGGTGCAGTTTAGTTGACATTCAGCAGGTAGAGGGATTTAGTGCAAAGTTAAGCCATGGAGTTGCAAACTCTGACATTCGATGTGCAGGTACATCAGCTGAGATAGAGAGACCAATGTATCTCCAAAGTATTAACCCATTAAAAGTTTTATGTTCTAACTTATACTCCTAGGTTGTTAAAAGATTTCTTTTATTTTCATAAAGTCTGGAGCAAGTCTTAAAAAACCTAAGTTGGGCAGAGGTTCAGATGCTGCCTTTCATGTCTTTGCTGAGAAAACTTGACCTTCCACTGCAGTTCTGACCTTTCCTCTTAGCACATTAAATCAGGTCTCCAGTCATCACCTGGGAAAAACAGGAAGCTCTTCCAGACAAGACCCAAATATTCTATTTTCAGAAAAGCTATGTTTCTGTCCACAATGACTGTAAAAGACAAACAATCAACAACAACAAAAAAAAAACTTAAAAAAAAAAAAAAAAAAAAAGATTAGTGGCTGCTATTGCTCAAGCTGCTACCATAACTAAAGAGCACTGGAATCTGTTCTTACATTTGTCAGTGCTTACAGGAATTATGATTTGGCTCACACCTAAGCAATGGAGAGCTATAAAGAACACATTTGAACGTAATAACAGTGCCGTGGTCACTCCTGACTGCTGCTTGGGCTAGATTGGCTGCGTTCCCATCCTGCAGGGATGGAACTAGGCACAGTCAGGCAGCGTTTCTGCTGGTCAGGAGCACTATTGGCTTTGGGCAGCAGGAGAAGAACATACTGATCTGTACTGACTCCACAAAGGAGCTAAACTACCAGCTTTCATTGGCTGTGCATCTGAACAGCTTTCTACGGGTACTGAAGTAATGTGGTAGACAACGAAAATGAAGAAAACAGCATCTGTCAGAAGGAGATGGGGTAATGAGGCAACTGTTGCGATCATCAAGAGATCAGAGCTGGCAAGAGAGACTCAGAGAAGGCCCAAGGAGAGGAGAAGGCACGTTGCATTCTAAGGATTATTGCCAAAAAGCCATAAAATATGCAAAAACATGAAAAGAAATTACTGAAATTACAGAAAGTGGAAAGCATGGGCTGAACTGAGAAGCTGTTTATTTAAAGAGATTAATTAAGAGTTAGGATACACAATGTGTGAACTATTCAGACTGGAATGATAATTGTGAAGGTAAGAGCATAAGTGGTACTGAAAAAATGTAGGACCAGTTCAGGACTATATAGTGAACTAATGGTAAGGTGGACCCATTGCATGGCATGAAGTTCGATGAATTTTAAATATACACATTGCTAGGATGAGCAAAATTAATATTCTGATTAAGACCATCATGCAGCTGTACATTGGAAAAAAAAGAGCAATAAATCCTTACTCAGGTTGAAACACTAATTCCCAACATTTCAGAGCAGGGAAAATGCATTAACAGACATCTTGTGAATACAGATTAAAACTTCTGTGTATATATACCTGTTTAAAAACAAACAAACCAAAGCAAAAGACATACACACAACATTTAAAAAAATAATCTGTAATCTGGAGAAACAATTAGTTCCTTCTAAAACTATCCATATCAACATATTTGTGCATATGAGCACACATCCTTATAGTTCCAAAATGACCTGCTGCAATCAGAGAACCGCTCTTTGTTGTTCTGAGACTAAGCTTTTGCCAGCAGATGAAATTAAGCAAAATATATTATCCACAATGAACCATGTTATTATCCCTGATCTAAACTGGACTTTGGTTTGAGATTGTCTCCTAGCTAGTGATATTTGTTAACAGTATGCAGAACCATTAACACATGCCACTGCAAGATTTCAAAGAAAAGAAATGACACTTGCAGAGGAAATATTCCAAATGGTCATTATGTAAATCAAGCTAAACACGTTAAGTACTTTTTTTAAAGGAAACTGAAATTTTCCTTTGCATCGCATAAATATTTAGACTTAGATGTAGCAATTCTGTGAAGTATGCTATCATTTCTTCTTGAATATGTTTGCTCTTAAGTCTGCTCTCATTCAAGATGCACAGATGCATTTCCTTTTAAAACCAGCAGATTCCTGCAGATATAAATCAAAAAGCATCAGATAATATCTTTTGTAGTTTAAAAGGAAGACACACTACTATCAAACTTCAAAATGGAGGAGCTTTTTCATTTTCTTCTTCCCTTCTTAGGAAGCTATTAAAGTAGATTAGAAAAAATAAAAATTTCCACTATTCACCTACTACATTAAATTGCTAAGTTTCTAGCACTGGTGTTATTCTACTGAATTCTACTCAATCTATTTGCATTCTCCCCTTTTGATTATACACCTGTTTGATATGTGTTTTTAAATGCCTTTTTTTTTTAAAAAAAGAAATACATTAACAAAGCAATTCTCACTTCAAATATAATTCACAGGCCACATTTCTTAAATATTGGAAGTGCGTATTTGTGCAGGTAGTGGGGAGAAGGCATAACTATGCTTGAGGCAGTGGTGAAGAGATTTGATACAGCTTTTATGTGAAAGAAAGTGTTATTGAAAGAACACTATCATAGAACATTGGCCATTAGAAGACAAAGTTATTCTGTCAGTTGATGATGGTGGATTTCATCTGTTGCTCTAAGGTTAATTACATTGTCTTTGGAGAAATATATTAAAAAAAAATTCTAAAGGACGTGTTGCCAGCCAACAACTCAAAATCTATTTCTTCTGCTGAAATGTCAATAACCTTTCAGGCTTTCTATTGTCTTAGCAGAAAAAAAAAGTGACATTGCTTTTAAAGAACAGTTGCTTAATATTTCATTCAAACAATTTGACTTTATTATTGGGCATTTTAGCAAAGAAAAAAAGTACAATAAATTGAGATAGTTGTGTTTTTGCATTCTAATCCACTCAAACTTTCTATGCTTGCATTGAAGAGGAAATGACAGAAGCAGGGAAGACTTCCAGAACTTTGTAATATGTCTCTTAAAATAACAGTTGCTAATTTTGAAATAAGTGGCACCTCTAGCATCAGAAAGAAAATATAATGAAGAACTTTCTGGCACAGACTAGCTATTAAAAAAATAAGTAATTACAACTGTGTTAGTGAAAAAAAAATGAGATGTGAACATTAAAACATGGGTCTATCATTTCTTTTTCCATTGAAATATAGGTCAATTTACCAAAAGTACTCCTGCAATAGCAAAAATATGTACACTGAAGAGAACATCATGGATCACAGATTTAGTAATTGGGATTTGGAGCCTTTCACCTTGAGGTCATGGGTTCAAATTCAGTTCAATTTAGAAATGGCCAAAAGTTAATAGCAAGAAAAGGCCTTTTGTGACTTGTGTGTGAAATGATATAATGACATCATATCACTTTCTATTGGATAAGTATTTATGCGACACAAATCTACTCTGAGAGATTGTAGACTTCTTGCTATTCTTAACAAAGAAGGATCAAGAACTAAGCTGATATTAATAAAAATATATTATTCTTGTGTACTTCATGGCTTGGATACACAGTGTTTCTATTTGCTTTCAAGAGATCAACTTTAAAAAAAATGCAAAGAGATAACATTTTTAGATCCATTTTTGCATCAATATTTTGATTGGTCTGAGTTTTTTTTATCATCCGATCAGGAGCTTCTACTGTATTCAGTATATTAGTCATCACCAGAGGTGAAGTCATAATTGTCACTGAAACAAGGCAACTGAAAATTAAAACATACTCCAAGGGGAGTATGTTAAGTCAAAGAGTTTTTTTTTTAAATATCTATTTCAAATTATTCATTTATTTGTTTACTCTATTTCTATCCTTCTACATAGAAAACACCAGTGAAAACAGAACATTCCAACACATACAGACCACGATTTAAACATTCTTATTATTGAAAAAGAAAATCAGATTTCTAATATGCAAATGGAAGAATGAAATTCAGGCATTATGTTTCATTAAAAATTAATTGTAGAGGAATAGAAACTTAGTTATGAATTGATTCACTATCTGGAATTGCTTCTTTCTAAGAATATTTCGCCTTCCTTTTAGTCATTTCAAGCAGGTAACTGAATTTATCAGGTGGCCTGGTGTACCTGTATAATTGACTCCTGATTTCAAGAAAAAGCAGTCTACTGTTATGGCAGCAACACTGTTGTCAGAAATTACTATATTTTTATTACTCAAGTAAGATTACAAGTTGACTACTCTTTGAAAGTTTATAAACAACAGCATGCATGCTTACCACAAAATTAGAGGTTTGCATCTTTCTTGAAATCCTAGTTAAATTAAGATTTTACTTGTGAAGTCCCTAGAAGCTCAGAAGTAAAAAGTACACCTTAAATTATCAATACAGTTTTCACTCAATCTGTCACTTGTGGATCTTTTTTCTTTTAATAATTTGTCTAAAGTATCTTGCAGGCTGTGTTGTTCCTCTTTGATGTTACATCAAGTGAAAAAGATTAAAGTCGAGCTTGAATTTATCACTGATGACATTTCTGTGACTTTGGTTCATCACTCCTTTGTGATGGGAAGATGTCAGAACAAAGTCATCACAAATTATATAATGTCACTCTACCTAAGCCAAAATGCCAAATGAGCTGATGAAGCATACTGCTGTGGAGTCTACATCCTTCCATAGGAAGATACATTTATAGTTATGTGCCTTTGATTTATAATTCTCCTGAGATGATAAAATTCACAAGAACCAAATCCGTATGGATTAATCGCTATCTATCCAGTGTGATAGCTAGCTACACTAAAAATCCTCAACTTCTAAGCTATTGCTCTCCCCCTAGGTCAGGATCTTTTAAGCAATTTATAGGACCGCAAAATAAAAATACAGCTGAAAGAGCTTGATGTGAGTCAGTGCAGGAAGGAGCTTGTAGAATTTAATTTTACTTGGCCAGAGTTTTTCAGAAATGTTTCTATTTTACTATCAAGCAAGACCCCCACAAATAAAGTTTTCAAATTAATTGTTCACATGAAATGTAAACTAAGGCCATATATCCTAGTAAAATCTGTCCTAAAGCTGTTATTCAGCTTATATTCTAAATTTGCTATTTTTGTTGTTGTTTTTCAAATGAATTGCTCAAAACTCTCCAAAATTCATTTGAGGTTGTTCTAGAAAGTTGGGTTATTTTCTTTCTATAAGTCCTATAAACTCTAGGACTCTACACATTGCACACTTATTATTTTAAATGATCGGTACAGGAGATTTAGTCTGTGTGCTACAGTCAAGAATTACACAAATGTTTTTTCTCTCTCACTGTTCTGAGACATTGAGACATCATGCACTACCTCTTTGGGGTTTTTTGGGGGAGGAGGGGGACAAGGAGGAATACATTTCTAGGACAATATCCTTACATATCCTTTCTGCAAGAATTTGCTTCTAAAAACACAATAATAATTCCACTAGTGAATGGGGTGGGTACCCTGGTTACGGAAAACACGGACAAAGCAGAGCTGCTGAATGCTGCCTTTGCTTCTGTGTTTGTCAGGGGCAGCCCTCT
>NW_020455777.1:4238979-4317367 GCF_003342845.1 Nothoprocta perdicaria | reverse complement strand
ACAAAAAAAAAAAAAAAAAAAAAAAGTAAGCAAACAACAACAACAAAACAAAACCAAAATACTGTGATCTCTGTTGCTTTTGTAATGACTATATAATCTCAGAAATATCCCTTTACTTTAAAAGATCCAGAGCCTGGTGCTGTATCTTCAGGAGCAGCATCACTACACAACTTGTGTTGTGTCATGAACGTCAGATTCCTCCAAATGCACTGGTCTGTTTATTCAGTTGTCAAAATCAACACATGTGGCTACAAGTTCCATCTTCCATCTTTTGGTTTGTTTGTTTGTTTTTCGTATCCAAATGGACAACCAGGAAGGAGCTAGAATTCAGCCCAGAGGACTCAGCTTTAGCAAAGAGCAAGGGCAAATGCTGAACTTCCCCCACCTCAATGTACAGATAAGTAAAGCCTCACTATTTCATAGCAGTATTGTCAGCGTTTGCACATTTTTGGCTGGAAGGTGCCACTGATAAACCATTTATCGACAGCTTTCACTGCCAGTGCTCATCCATTTTTGTGATAAGCAGCCTGTGCATAATGGAAATGAGCTCTGAAGAGCGGGGCCAGCAGAGCATCCCCTGCTGTGCACTCCCCGGCTTGCCGACAGGCAAATCCTGTTCTTCTGAGGAATCATATACCCCTCAATTTGTCGTGTCTCTTTTATCCCTCCTGAGTTTTCCGCTGGCTCCAGGCACTTCGAGGTTATCCACAGTCACACAAGCAAAAAGCTGTGCCTTGAGTCACAGCTCGGCGTTCAACAAAACTTAAGGATAAGCCAATTAAAAAAAAAAATAAAAAGGAAGGAAAAGCCATCAGAAAGGTCAATAAGCTGCTTTTAGGCAACTAGGAGTAGAATTTTAACCATGATGATTTTTTCCCCCATGAATTATTAACGTGTGTCATAAAAATGCTATCAGCGAAGGGCAAACAGGACATTCAGAAAGAGTTTCATAGTTTGATATTTTCACCTAGACACTGAAAAAAGTCTTCAACAATACAGTTAATAAAATAAGGTCAACCATAAGAGCTCTGAGACACAAACAGTTTTATTCTCTTACTGTGACATCAAACACCCTTAGAGGCAGAGACTGGAACGTGTCTGCTCTTTATGCACTGATTACAAAGTTTAGCATTTTACCACAGTGATCAACAAATTAAGATGAGGATGCAGAGAAATAATCAAACTTCTTTGTTATATAAAGGTCTTGGCCTTAAACTAATTTTCTAAAATACTGAGAGAATGTCTCTCTGCCAGGGTACCACATTTTTCTTTATAAAGAATTAAATCTCATCATAAATATTTCTTAGAAAAAAAATATAATGGGGCTTTTCCTAGAAAAGTGTTTCAGAGTACATTTTCTGAGCTTCAGAATTAACAGCAGAAGTCTTACCTGGCCTTGTTATTGTGTAACAGGCTGGTTTAAACAGCAGTTGCCTTCATATAGGTACAGAAAATGGTTCTAAAAGGTCGCGTATAGAAGATTAATGTGTTCTGTAAGGTTTCCAAGTTTGCCTGGCTGCAGGGCAAAATATAAGTAACTGTAACCTGAAATAATTAACGGATCTTTGCCCTGATGCATGAAAGAACCTGGAACCCATAAATAACACTGAGAATCTTTTGGTCAGCCACTGCCCAGGAGCAAGCTGTCTTTTCTATCTTGTAAATTAAAATAAAACCTAAACTAGTTTAAATAATACATTAGGAAACAGGAAAGAAGATGACCAATAGGCTAGGCTAATATTGCCAGCTCCTTTCCTCCAGTTTCTCTAAACACCACCAATGACTTCTGTTCTTGAAGGACACTGAGGGTGCAGTACTAATCAACCCTGCCCTTAAGTCTATCCAGACAGAGCTTTATACTTAAGAAAAGACGGAATGTAATTCAGGACAATGTTCTTCACAGCCTCTCAGATGGTGCAGAGCTCTGCAACACCCTAGGCTAGATACTACATTTTAGAGGAGTGGGAAAGCTCCAGAGTGCTGGAGTGGCTGATGGTCCTCAGGCTCGGTCCTAAATCTGTGACCAGTGTGCAGAACCAACCTCTGAGGTCTTCCCAGCCAGGCAGGTTGCAAAASGTGAGAAAAGCCTTTGTACCTGAGCTACATCAGCCTTCGTCTTGAATCAGACTCCTGCATAAGGTTTGTAGCCAGCAGATTGGAGGCTTTAGATTTCTTTTACTCAAATATCAGGTATAACCCAATCCCCAAGCAAATAAGAGCCTATAGACCCATCCAAGCACGCATATAACAAAGCTCCTCAGTTATCACCATCAGCTGTGTGCTTAGTGGCATCCAAAGTCCCGCTACAGAAAAATTTCTGGGCATGAGTCACCCTTTTACAACCCTCATTAAAACCATAACCTGACACAATCTTTACTGAGAAAGAAAAGCAAAGCCTTTGGCCCCTGGCACAACCATCTGCTCTTCGCCCAAGGGCACGGGAGATTGYACCCGCCAGAGTGGGTCCCACGCATGGCAAGGGCTGCTCTCTATGGGGCCTGGCCCATGGCCCCAGCCCTGGCAGTGGTCAGAGCCTCTTGAAGAGACAAAGCTCTTCACCAGGGAATAGCTGCAGTTAGGTTTCCCATGAAGGAAAACACCCTAAGAGCAAAACCAACCAACCAACCAACCAAAAACAAACCCTGCAGGCCCAGGTCTGTGGCCTGGGCATCTCATCTGCCCAGGCTGTCTTTGAGGCAGTGAATCATCTGCTGCTTCTTCTGGTGTTTTGGGATCCAAAGGTTATGATCTTACCACAAAAAGACAGGAATATAGCTTTGCATTTTTCTCACCATTTTGAATCAAGTCCCTTAGAATAATTAGAATTGATGGATGCAGCTAGCACATACTATGGCTGTAATTAATATTAGAAACCATGGATGTAATTAAGAGCTCAGTACCTGCTGCTTTGGTGATTGCATTAATCTGGTGCAGCCACAGGAGGGTCTAAAGCCTCGTCACARGCTTTAGAAATAAAACCCACAGGCTTTGACCCACAGCCTCACATGAGGTTGGGGGGGAAAATCTGCCCTCAAGAGTAGATTTCAGAACAGCCCAAGCATAGAACTGTTTAAACCGTGTGCTAAAAAGTCCTGGACAGTGCAAAGGCCCCAAAATGCCACCTCTCATCCAAAACAAGGTGCCTAACTTGACCTTGAAGTAGAAGCTATTGTGCGATGGAAATCCTTCATCTGGGACCATATCAAATACTCTCTGCCAAGCCAGCATCTTCCGTTTAATACATGGGGGAGTGTGAAGGTGAGGTGCAAATTCACTGTGTGAGCTGGGAGAAGCAGCTGTCAGGAACTGCTCCATGGTCAGAGATTGCTCCAAATGACAGTGGCAGTGGAAAAACAGCAATGTGGTTTCTGTAGATGACCATGGCAGTAGGGCTCTGTTATGAAGTGCTAATTGCAGCTTCTAGCACTTTTGTCTTCCTGGCCCTTCTGCTGCCATTGCAAAGAGTCCATCCTCATTGCCAACAGAAAAATTGGGAAAATTCACTCAGTTATCTGCTGTATGTCAGTCTTTGTCAGGAATTCTCTCTCAAGTGAGAAAAACTAACTGTGAGCTGCTCTCTTATCTCTTTCATCATCATCAGCCTCATATCGGCCTTTCTGTGAAATATCCTTTCCTGGTTTCTAAAGAAAACTCCAGACTTCACCTTTCTGCTCTTCAACTGAAAAAAAAAAAAAAAAAAAAAAAAAAAAGAGAGAGAGAGCAATTCAGGAACATCAGTGAAAATAAGTCAATTGTCACTATTTTATGAGCTTGTTTGGTGTAATTTTTTTACTCTGCATGGCACTGCCTATCTCACAATTGCTACCATCCCCATTTGCTACCATCACAAAAGAAGCTCATTTATAATTTTCTTATCAATTGAATCACCATATGGCCTTCTGCACTTCTGTCCTCTTTCCTTGAAGACAAAATGCAGTCCAACTTCAATACCTGATGCCTTTTATTTTATATATGGAGCCAGAAAACTGTTCACGTATATGAATCTCTCAAGGCGGTACTATAGAATCAAAAATATGTTGCCCAATTTAATACGATTTTAAACCTTTAGCTGCTATATTTAATTTGAGAAATAAATAGTTTTTACCTAGCTTTCTTCTGTTCATAATAGAAACTACAAAAGCATCTCACAGGCCTGTCTAGAAAAATTAAATTAAAGCTTTTCAGTTGCAGCAGATGATGCTTACRGTACAGAAATAGACTGTTTCTATTCAGCAGGATTAAACAGAAAAAAAAGCTCAGCAAGAATGAGGCTGTGTTACAGAGTTATCTCTATCTAGGCAGCAGACTCTAATTTCCATAAACGTAGGAAAAAGATTCTCTCATCTCTGCTATGCAGATTGAAGACCAATTTTTGAACTTCACTTATCTTCTCTTTCTTTTCCATAATTCCCTCACTTCCTAATCTTAGGTGCTTCTTTTTGTGCCCTGATCTGCTGGGGAATCAAAGGAAAGTGAAGCACATGAAAGCAGATACTCCGATGCTATGGTGCACTTTACTGTCTATATCATATTGTATTTTCCAGGATCAAATATAACAGAGCATGAAGAGAGGGCAAGAGCCCTCTAACAGCACTGCCCATTGCGAGCTGGGCACTGCAAGGGTATTAAAACCCTTGGGTCTCTTTTAAGTCAATATGTGAGGAGGGTTTTACCAGAATGGATGTCCTAAGGCCCTCAATACTTCTCTCTCTGATTACCGCCTCTCCTGAACCAATGCTGACAGTTGCCCGACTGAAAAATAACCTGGCAATGGCTGTTATAAAAACAGAGATGAACCATCTGATCCAGCTCACTGTGTGGCCATATGAACATTGGTATCACGCTGAGGGACACAGCAACAAAGTGTGGCCGATAGTAGGGAGAACTGGACTGAGAGGATAAAAACATTGTGACACCAATGTGCCCATAAGAGAGAGAAAAGAAAAATGAACAAAGAAACCTGAGCGCAGGGGACCATTTCCTATATTTATTACAATAGCGGTCTGATCTAATCTCAGAAATTACTTCTTCTGAATATAGGAAGAGAAGAAAGCATCACTGATAAAATGCTGAAATTGTACAATAGTGCCACTGGTTTCTTTGTTTCAAAAGCTAAAGACTACRAAGTGTGAAAGTTAAATGCTGAAATCCTGGCTTTCTTGCAGTGTATGGAAGTGCCAAGACATAGTCAGATTTCTATCCCCTACTTTCAACAGTAGCATGAACATGGGTTCATACATAAGGTATGATCATTACAGCTTGTCAAAAATCCATTTTGACTAACCATAATATAGGAGAAATTCTGAAAGGTGAATTATTTCTCCCAAAACTCAAATTGCAGAAGGAAGTCCTGCTAAAGCAAATTGCCACTGTGGGCATTTTGTATGGAAAAGATGTTGCAGAATAACTACAGAATAGCTACATACTTAGAATCTATTTGAACATGCTCCCCATAGATATCTAAGTGTATAAGATGTCACAATAATATGTACAGATATCTATGTAGAGATATGAACAAGCTAGGAGAAATAAATATGCAGAGAATATAATGAATAACATATCTCCTAAAATCTCACTCAGTAATAAATCTATTTATCCACATGCTATCCAAATAGCTTATTTAATTAATATACTATTGGCTTGTCAAGCTGGCACGTTTTTAAACTAAATTGACAGTGGAGTTTACGGATGCTGCTTCATTAATCTATTAGCGRTGGCACTTAGCATCTAGGAAAAGTGAAGAAAAGAAGCTCATCCAAGCAATCCCCAAGACCAATTTCTGCCTTCTTCACCTGGCTCCAGCTCAGGCAGCTGCCATGCAGCTTCCTGGCTGAGCTCCAGAGCAACCAGGAATGTTTCCAACCTGGCATGTTGGGCRCAGCAAAGTGACGACCCCAGGCTATTGCCACCACATGTTTCTGCGTGTCTATCTCCATCCCGGGAAGGAGCAGAGTCATGCAGGAGAAGCCCCTGCACTTCACCAAGCTGTGGTGACTCTACAAGATCAGGCCACCAGCCCCACTGGGAGCAGGGACCCTACACTGAGCTTCGTATGTGGGCTGACCTGCAGCAGGGGTCAGGGACCAGCTCACKGCAAGCCCTTACGACGGACAGGGAAGGCTAGCTTTGCTAACRCTGCTGCTGTGCTCAACCTTGAAACAATAACAGAAGCTGAAAATGGAAAAACAAAGCTCTGTAGTAATGAGTGGAAARAGAGCAGAAAACCAGAGCATCTTTTATACTAATGAAGGTTGGTTGGGGGATTCCTTTGCATCTATTGGATGTTTTTAAATATTTAAAACATTTTGTCGTGGTTTGTATATAATGCCTACACTTCTGCACATGTGTGCAGTTTTTACACGGTGCCTGTARCAAAATTCCAGCAAGGTTATGTAGGATTTCTGTGCTTATTCAGCTGTGATTGACTCACAACTCACTGGAGTCCAGAAAACCAAAAAAGAAAGAAAATGCATGGCAGTTTTCTGAGTTCTTTGCTTAAAGTGCAGTTACAGACTCCTCTGCATGTTTACATCTGTGTGATTGAAAATGAACGCAAAAAAGACTTTGTTCCTATGCCAGATCTCATCACTATAAGGACATTTCTGCAGTGAAAAGGAGGAATATAGGGCACATCTGTAGCAAAAGGTTTGTTTGACACAGGCTTACTCATAACCATTGTTCATTCTGTTTTATCCCTATTGATGGTGACTCTGTTTTCCATTGTTCATAAATTCCAGTGGTGTACCTGAATTCTTACATATTGACATCATTTGTTAATAGGGAAACACTTTATAAGGTTGGCCATGCTGCCTAAGTGAAAACCCATGACCTGATCTATGCTGTGTAGTGCAGTCTCCATCAGCACCTCCTTCCCAAGACCCTTCTGACTCTCATCACAGATATAGTATTACTCAAGTTAAGGAATTTTCACACGATCACGCAGCTAATCAGACACAAACTCAGGCAAAGGGTTGAGGGAGCTGTAGTCTCATCCTTCCCTGACATCACTCTGCACTTCCCAGGACAGAAACAGATGCATCTTCCAGGTTTTCTGCAGGGAAGGGTAACTGTTTCCAAAGCGTTAGTTTCTCTCTCAGAAAAAGCAAAGTCTCCCAGAAAAAGCAAGTCTCCCAGAAAAAAGCAAAGCATAGTTTCAAAAACTTTCCTTTAGCCCACAATTTTGATGAGAGAGCCCTGAAGTTTCGAAGCAAGGAGACTCCAGGGTCAGTGCTAGATCCTGTTGATAACCACATCAGATTTGGCTTCAGCCTGTTTTTTTTATTCCTAACTTATCACTTTGAGTTTCAAGGACCAGCTGAAACTTGATGCTGCAGTGATTGTGAGCAGGAGGCAGGAATGGGAAGAAAAGCAGAACAGGGTAGACTCAGAGAGAAAAAGAAAATATGAAAATGTGGAAGGCAGGTAACAGAGGAACTTCAGAAGAGTAAAGGTCAGTACCACAAGGAGGAAGATATGAAGGAAATTAGTGTGATATTTAGCTTTGGATGCTATTGGTTGACTATGTTGACTCAGGAAGATATACTGTTATTCAAAGTTTATTCAGACTTTAGCGATCTCTTCTGCACTATCCCCGGAGACTTCTTCTGTCTCTCTTGGAAAAAAAAATCCCTTTGAATATCCTCTTTTCCTTGCACAAAACCTGGACTCRCTGCTCAATGTTATGGTTTTCAGGCTGTCAGAATGCCTTTAAGAGCTGTAATTTCTTCAGGCACAGAGTTGATGGCTTCTTCTCTTTGGTCTTTGCAGAGGGGTCATGTGCAAGCAACAAATAGCAGAGGGACAACTACCCCAATATCTTCCCTAAGGCACAGAGCGTAGGCTGGAAGGCCARCAGACATATTGTGCTGTGGCTCTAAGCAGTTGTAAAGAGTATATGGGCTGGGATGATACAGAGATAGCAGGACAGCTAAGGGCATGGCTCTACCTCCAAAAAGGGGAGSTAGGACCTCCAGGAAGGCTCCTTCCCTGGCAGCCTGTAGGAAGTGGGGACCAGCACTGGCACCTGAATGGGGCAAGACTGGCAAGTTCTKGCAGGGTCTTGGGAGCTTCCTGCACTGAAGGACTGAGGATAATTTTTTTTTAATGAGGTCCCTAATTTCTATTCAGAGAACTGGCATTTGTGCGCATTTATGGGAAAAYGAACTATGCCACAAAAATGCCAACCACCATCACACGGAACCACCCTGCCATTCTCCAGGGTCTTCTACTCAGTTTGTTGTCAGGGCACTTCATACCTCCGCAATTACTATTTCCCAAGTGCTTGACCCAGTAACTTTGGGTTAGACAAATAACCCTGAAACTAGACAAATATACTGGAGATGTGTTAAACTTGCTTGCACGGGAGAAGAGAAGGAGGAAAAATAATGAAGGGCACCAAAAAATGTACATGCTTAACATGCTTCTGGATAAGCAAAATAGGCTATATCCCTTGAATTCTTTTGAGAGACACATGTTTTCCTGACCCTAATAATTTCTGTGGCTCTTTTCTGAATCTTCTCAATTTTCTCAGTATCCTCCTTGAAATATTTAGGCCTCAAACCACAAAAATATTTTAACAGGCACTTCCCTGTGGGTATAACACAACCTGCCTGTTCTTTTGGTTTCTGTTTTTATAATTGGGATAAGATAACATCACAGGATTTGGCCATAATTATTCTGGAGTTCATGTTCAGTGGATGAGGCACCAAGACCTCCAGCTCCCTAGGCTCTGACTTGAAATCTTTGTAGATGCTATCATTTATCATTAGTCCCTCTCCAATATGTATTGCTCGTTTGTGTCTCATTTACTCACAGGTACATATTGTTCTGCAGCAGAGACCTATTTGCTTTGTAAATGATTAACACATCTGCAAACTACTCATTTGTCTAACCGTTAATGAGCAGCTTTAAATACAATAATGCTAAAAATTCATCTCCATGGGAAATAGTACAAAATAGAACCATTAACAGAAAAATTCCCATTATATTTTGAGACTCACCAGCCAGTTTTAATGTACTTGGTCTCTTAATCAAAATGTCATGCTGTACCATATTAAATACCCTGCAGAGTCTATTACAACAGTCACAGTTAGGTTCTGTGATAAATCTTGTAGTATTATCAACAAAGATAACGAGTTAGCTTTGCAATATATTGTTCATAATTACACTCCATTTAGCATTAAATATATCACTTCCTTTTAATTTTTTATTAATTGTCTCTCATATCAACTAACCCAATATTTTACCTGGGATTAATTTCAGGCTATTAGGCTTATAAATTACAGGGATTCATCTATTTGTCTTGTTAGCATCTTGTTTTGGAAGATTGGCAAGATATGACTGGTTACTTCTTTTTCCATGGGTGTAGCAGGAGATACTTATCTCCTAAGTCTACATGTCTGAATCTAAAGTCTAATATGACCTCATTTGGATGTTTTTTGGAATCTTTGAACTCCAAAATCACTGCATAAGACAGCAGCCTTTTGGCTCGGCAACTGCTGGGTTCTGCTCTACTGCGCCACTCCTTTATTTTTTCATGCTGAAAAATCTAGAAACAGCGTATACCAGCCTCCAAGCTCACACAAGGCTTGTTCAGGAGGAAATGAGTGGGAGAAAGCTTGAGCTTGATGCCAGAAAAGCAATGGGAGAGCTTGCAGGGGGATCGGGAGGGCTCTGGGAGCGATGCCAGGAGGTCCCACAGTGGTAGGCCCTCCTCCACAGAGGGAAGAAGCCGGATGTTGGAAGATGTCAACTTTAAATGTGAGAATTACATTGATAAGGCCACAAAGCCATTCCCAGTGTGAATGCTGTTAATGCCCCATGCACTTCTTTCATGAGAACCTGTGAATGCCTTTTTTTGGCTCCTCCGGTCGGAGGGGCTCCTCAGAGCTTCCACAAAGGCCCTGACCAAACTGGTGTGCTTAAGATACAGATTAATAATCCACAGGAATCCTCAGATTCCTTATGTGGAGTTTGCCTATGATGCTTCCMCAAGTCTCTGTCCTTTGTCATCATGACCTCTCTGGGGTATATCAAAGTCCTATTTATATCTTTATATTCCATTCCTTTGCATTGCATTTTAGGTTTCCATTCACAAATGCTGAAAAGGAGAGAAACTACAGCCTGCTGAGTTTCTGTTTCTGACTCCACTTCTAACCAAAAATAAAAATATCTTCCATCTGCCCAAGAGTACAAGCACTACACAGCTTCCTTGCAAAAAAAAAATTGTACCTGACAGTCATGGAGCATGGATGTTGCCTGCTCAAGATGTGTCTGCAGTGATGATGTTGCTTCTGTATTTTGCCTTTCAGTTTCCTCAGAAGGGTTTGGACACACATCAGAAGTGCCCAGCGTGGGACCACTAACAGGAGCCTAAAGCCATGAGCAGAAGCTTTGCTGTGGCTGCAAGGCTGTGCTCATCTTCTTTAATGAAGCTGGGACTAGATCCTCAATTCCTGATGTAAATCAGGACTGCTGGTGTGTCTCCAGTGGACCTGTCCCCAGTGGCAAACTGCTTTGGATCTGACTCCAAAATCACATGCTGCACAAGCAAATATGGGAACAATTATTTTTTTCTGAATAATCCAAAATACATGAAGGATGAGATAAGCTCTTTATATAGAAACAATCAAATAAAATAGCTGAAATAATTAACATATCCTTTTGCCCTTCACATGTGAGTAGAAAATAAAATCAGCTGTTTCATTAAAATTTGACACTTATCATTGCGTTTTCTTGGCCCTTGCAGTTCTGCTAAAGACCTTGTCCCAGTTTCCTCCTTTCTCCCTCTTGTTCCTTTAGTGTCTGGCTGAATAGCTGTAATGCAAAGACAGTCCTGGAAATCAGATGCATTTTTTTTCATAAAGCAGCAATTTAAAATCCACTGTATGAATAAATAATCCATATGTTGCCTAAATCTTTTATGACATGATTCCCCCAAAACATCTTAAAAAGCTTTCTGTGCTGTTTTGGAATTGGGTCAGGAAACTCGCTCAGGGAATTTTTAATGGGCTAGGTAGCCTTCCAGCGCTGGGTTACTGGTTCAAACATGAATCAGGTTAGTAGGCGCCGGAATTTGTTGCTGCAGCTGGAGATTTTAGATGCACTCCTCATCCCAGGCACTCATGTCACCATAGGCAATAAAAACTTGTTGAGCACAAAAGCCTGGGATAGAGAGGAAATAGAGACTGGATTGTGGTAACCATTTAGAAGTTGAATCCCCTTCTCTCAACACTCGCTCTTCAGCTCAGGTTCTAATTCAGATGTTGCCCGATTGAGCATCAGCCATTGGTTCTCAAAACCCCCTTCCAGCACTAATGAGGCAATTTACCTGGGAGAGCTTACACAGAATGAAAGAAATGCTTGTCTTGAGGGAGAGCCTAACACCATTTAATTAGGACAAGTGAGCAGAAGTTATAAATAGATCTGCTTTTGGAGTTGTGACTCAGTGCTGATGACAAAATTACTTTCCTCGACGTGCTTTTAACCAACACCCAAAGCCCACCTCTTACCCTTTATCTTTGATTGCTCCTGTTCTTAGTTATGCCCAAATTTTTCGATATTTTACCCAACATCATTAAAAAGCACAACGCTRTGGCAGAGCTCTGCCTGCACATCCCATCATCCTGCTGGGACATGCTGCATTGCAGGGGATCCCTGACTGCCCTTCACTTCCTTATTTTCTTCATCCCCCTTGCTGGGAAGCGATGCTGCGTGCTCAGATCTGTCTCAGCGCAGAGCCCGCAGCCTGGGCAGTGGGCCCAGAGAGCCCACAGCCCTCTCCCATTTTGCCTATAAACCCATGGTGAGTGTAACTGGTAACAACAGGAGGGGAGCGTGAGTGCTGCATGGGGCACCCTGCATGGGGCATGTTGATGGGGCTCCCTCATCAAACCAGGGTGCTGCGTGGTCTGTGTGTTCCCTTTACAACTCTCCAACTCTTTGGTGCCTATATAAAGAAAAGCTCGCCTAAGGGTCGGGGGGAAATCAACACATTTTATGCAGCTACGCATTCTCACCAGGAAGGATCGATAAAGACATAAAAGCTTCTTTTTCACACGTTAGAGGAAAGCAAGCAAGAATTAAACAACCCTGCATTTGCAAAATGGCATTTTCTTTGTATGTCCTCCAAATTAATGATCGGTTTTATATCCCCGTGCTGCTCTGCCAGTGTGAATGGCAGTAGCAAAGTCTTGAGGAAAAGGGAGGGTGGATGAGGAAGAGGACTGCTAGATTCATCTAAATTTATTTGTATGTACTCATATGTACTTTTTGATTTTTTTAAACATGTCTAAAAGGATACGAAGATCAGCTCTTGGGGGCTGTGCTTCATTCTGCATAATGTATAAAATCCATTTTGAATCAATAGAGAAACTTTTAGGCTGTGGTAGGGAGTGTCACTATCTGCTCACAAATCTTACATGTTTCAGTGGTTCAGCTGCTGGGAATAAGATTTCCAAAGCAGGCAGTATCTGTTAGGTTTGATCACTTCAGATTTAACTGCTATTTGTGAAACCAGCAGAATGAAACCAATTTGCGTGGKGGAGGATGTTTTTCAAGAAGGACAATGGAAGTAAAGTATGCTTCAAATATCACAGCAAGAGGGAGGTGCTGCCTAAGAAACCTGGTCCTGTTATGAAGAAGCCAGTGGAATGTTTTTTCACATGTATGTCTGTTGAAAGTGTGACTATGCTTTAAATAGCCAAGCAGAGCTTTTTTTTTATGCCAAAGGGGACCTTTGAATCTTAATTTATCACTTAAGAGAATTACCAATAATAAGAAAATTAAAATAGGAAATAATTATCAGTTATTTTTACCCTTTTCTTTTGTCAGGTGAAAAGAACTTACAGAAAAGTGTTTTTTTCTGAACTCTGTATTTAATGACAGAACAGGTAGATAAGGCACTTATGGACATGCTTTATGGACATGGTGGTGATGGATTTAYRGTTGGACACGATGATCTTGAAGGTCTTTTTAACCATAATGATTCTATGATTCTATAATTCCATATATGTTCTAGATGCAGTGGCCTGTTTGCCTTAAATTGAGCCCCTAATGGCTTGCTGGCACCAAATTCAGTATTAATATAACTCAGGAAAAAACATACAAGAACTCACTTAGAGATATGAAAGATGGTTAATAACGATAAAGTAGCTGTTTGTAGAGACCTGGAAATAATATGAAAGCAAAGGAGTTGATAGTCAGTGGGACTGAGCAGCAGATCCCACAATTGCTCTTCAAAAGCTCACTATTTTAAACCTAGTTAGGTTCAAGGCAAATGTGCATGTTGGCCATTTTCCTGTTTATTGCCCCTCTGTGAGTTCCAGGCAAAAAATAAACGCAAGAAAAACATTTATGCGGATGCAACACTCTCASTGCCTATCAGTGCAAGGTTTGACGTACTTGGCTGTTTTGCTTTAAAGCGTGGGTGCCCAGTGTTATGTCTAAAGTGGTGGGAGAGGATTCACCCAGAGCTGGCCTTTGGCAGCTTCCTCCAAGCTCCCTCCCTGCCTCATGGTATGAGAGAGCACATGGAACTAGTCTCATCTTAAGTTACAATTCCTGTTGTTTTGATTCATATCTGCCTTGCTAACAAGGAGAAATGTGTTTTTAGGGGTTAAGGATTAGCACTTGAGGCTGGTATTTCAGGCAGGTAACAGTGTGAGATTGGCTTTCCGTCAGCTCAGATCTCCATGTGTGTCACCCCAGCTCTGTACTATTTAGTTGTATGAATGAGTTTGAAACAGTAACTAGTGAAACTTTACTTCTTGACATATTTTGATTTGTTTAAATGCTGATATTTCCATTGTGTTGTTTTGTTTATTTTTTCCCCTTGGGTTTCTGAGGACTGCAGATTTCTGTTCCCAGAAAAGGCCTGGCAAGCTGGTAAATATAAGTGATTTGTTCTAGTGCTGATCAGCCTAAATATGCCCATTTTGTTCTTTATGTGTCCACACTAAAGGCTTTGTAGTAACAAATGGCTGGCTGCCACTGAGCAAAGGAAGAACAGAGAGAGCTCTTAGGCCTGGTCCAGACACATGGCTGAATACTGCTTTGGCCAGCGCTTTCCAGGTGCTCTGGAGCAGGCATCAATGCACAGTGATTAATGGTGATTAAATACATAAATGCTACCTCTGGCTTGTAAAGGTAACTCATCAGTTTTCAACAGCTTGAAATGTGATAAAATTCCTCATAGAAGATTTTGAGTTTAAGGAAAATATAAGTCAATATTCTTGTGCCATCTTTGTGACTTTCAGTCAGTTTGTAATTCCCTGGAGTGAATGGCAGGCTCCAAAGCAGAAAGGGAGTTGYATTTAGGGGCTGCAGTTACAACCAGGGCTGGGAAGGAGGATTAGAGCTCCAGACACTGCAGTGGCAATTCTTCACCAAGAGTTTTAGCAATCTTCATTGAAAGTTTTTAGCAGGCATTTGTAGGAGGAGAACAAGTCATTCCTTCTCAGGTAGGAAGGACAAATTCAGTGATGGGGAGGGATTCATGGGGCCATCCCAGGTAAGCTCCTGTTGTGTAAACTCCTTTGAGAAAGACAGAATTCATCCCAAAGCTTCTTAGCATAGTTCTGAGATTTGAAAATCAAAAAACCCAACCCACAAACACCAAAAACAAAGCACTGAAATGTAATATTTAATCACTTCAATTAAATGCTTTGTTCATCTTTCCATATTCTTATTTATTCTTCTTACTACTTTTCACTGACTCTTGAGGCAGGAAATAAGGGGTTAAAAGTGATAGTCAGGCTAGGATGAAGAGAAATGGAGCAAAGGAAAAGGTGAGGAGSAAGAAAGCCAAAAGTAAAGGAAATTAATCTTTATCTGTGGACTAATACCTCCCGTTCTCCATCGCATGTAGTATTGGGAGGATTTTCCTGAGCCATAGAGTGTGGTTGCTGCATTGAAGTGCTGCCTTTCAAAAGAAAATATGTTTTATCCCTCAGTATTCCTGTGGGAAGGCATATCAACACCTCACTGCTCTGATGCTTAGAAATCTCCAGCCCATAGTTTAAAATGGCTGGTTTGTATCTGTTTATTCTTTTGATGGCATTGCCCCTTGGCCTGAATAACTTCTTTCCTGTCTATATCACTTATATCTCATAGACCAGCCATAATTCACCCAGGTCTCATTTTTGTTAAAGGTAATGTGCAATAGACACACATATCATCAGCTTTAAACTTGTGTAACTGAATAGCAGGATTGACACTTTAGGTCCTGAGGGACGAGAGTTCTATCAATAGTTCTGGGGTGAGACATTTCAGAATAGGCACAATTAACTGAAAATACCATATGCTATGTTACAAACATATGCTCTGTTTTATTAAAAACTCTTCATCTGAGAAGGAGAAAATTTCTTTTTTTCCTTTCTTCTTTCTTTTCTTGTTTTTTTTTTTCTTTTAATCTGAGCATTTCATAGRCATTGTATCTTTTTGCTAGTGTTCACTCGTGTTTCCTCTGCCTATGTATCTAGAGGACTGTACAATTGACAACATCAGCAGCAGAGATGAAAATTAAGAAACAGCAGATGCAGGCAAGAAAGAAGCTGTAAAATAGATATATAAAAGAACTCTGCCCATAAGAAATAGAAATATATAAATATCTTGTAAAAGTAAATAACTGAAAAATGCATCGAATGACTCATTCAGAAATTTAGGCAGAATTTTTGCCCCTCAAAAACATACAGTTAATGGTGAGCAATTCATAACTCTTTTATGAGGCATAATTGCCCAGGAAAGTCCTAATCAAAAAAAAAAAAAAAAAAAAAAAAAAAGGCTGAAAATTTGGACCATAAAGGACTGAAATATGTTCTAAAGATAGTATTTTGCCACACAACCCTTCATCTCCACTTCTATCATATAGCCTTTTAAATAGGGTCTTGACCTAGTTTGCATCACTCCAGGGATGCTGGGGAGGTTGCAATCCAACCACAGAGAACCCAGAGAAYTCTCTGGGTTCTTGGCCCTTCAAGGTTCTTTCACTGACATGTCTGTTTTATCCCTGCCCCACTCGCTCTATTTTAGGAATTTGTCATGAGAGATCAGATTTAAGGCCAGATTTGGATAAAATCCTATATGGATGTTGTCAGTGTGAGAAGTGTGGGATTGATCAGCTCTTTGAGGTCTTTGAAGTCTTTTTTTTTTCCTTCTTTCTCTCTTCTGACTAAGCTTGTTTTATAGGTTTCAAACTACAGACTGATTAGACCTGAGAAAAAATTCCTTTTGACATCAATGGGATTTTTTTCCCTCGAATCAATGCTGCAGGATTGGCCTGGCATTAGGATATGCAGAAATTGCAAACAGTAGAGCTATCTGCCTTCCTGTCCTGACACCTATTTGTAGCATTTTCTCCTTCTGGAGAATCAGTGGTCATGGGGCTGGATTCTGAGAGATGTGCATAAGCTGCAGGGTATTAAAAAAGAAGCTTCAAGAGCTGTCTCTGTRTCATCCAAGCCAGTTACAAGAACATTTCAACCCTAGAGTGTTTTGCAATGGCTTTCTTCTTTTGCTTTTCAGGTGGAAAGGTGCACATCCTTCTTGGCCGAACTCAATCCCCACTAGGTTTCAAAYTGTGAACTTAAGTGTTTAGTAACTGTCTCTCTGAATTCATGGCATTACATAGATGCCATTTCACCTTCTGCTCTGAAGGTGACTTAAGAAACAAGTTTTTATGATTAAATGTTACATGATAAAATATTTCTGAGTAACAGCCACTACGCGTGATGTGCTGCTGCTTTCTTTCTCAGAGGGAACCAAATAGTCTCTTTATTTACAACTCTGGTATATGACTGAGTCACTCTTCTGTGTTGTTTTCTTCACTATTCATTAGTCCTAACTAGAAATAAAAGCCAAGAAGACCAAACTGATTATGCTCAGTTAGTTTCTTGGTTATGAAAATTAAAAGGATAATCAATAGCAGCATTAATTTTTGTCATTGCTAAAGATGCTAGACACTTTGTTGCTTCTAAGGGAGAATACTCTCTACGACTGTTCAATATCTCAAACTTAGAGCTCTCTTTTCCAATAAGCTAAATGCCCTCACTCCCTATTAGTCATCAAAATGGCAGGTTGTGAGAGTCCAAATGCTGAAAAACTCTGTGTGATATGTGCTGGCAAGGATGGCACAGCGATACCTAATAGCTAATAGTGCTGCAAGGGTTTATCCCAGGGTCTGATGTGATTGCCTTCTGTGCCGGTGCGTACGTGCCAGCTGGGAAAACAGCAGGGTCACTCACTGTACCCTGTGTAGGAAACACCTCCACCTCTACCCACCCCGAGGGGGACTCAACCCAGACCACCAGCTGGATGGTGGTGGATGACTGAGATCTGAGTGCTATTAATATAACATTGCATACTCCTGCCTCCCAGCCAAGTTTCTGATCCCAGTTTGGTGCAAGCTTAATGTAAGTAAAAGAATCATTTTAGGATCATGACTTACCATTTGCAGTGTTTTGTTTAAATGTAGGAAAAAAAGGGGATTCTTTCCATCCGTAATTGAGAACTTCAGTAATATTGAATGGAATACTGAATGCTAATACTTGAAAGACAATTGAAACTGTGAAAAATGCATATATCATAAATATATAAATCTCTTAATTAAAATATTCCCCAAAAGTTCAGATAGAATGTTTTCTACTGAGAGTTCAAGAATCTAGGCGGAAGGAGGAAGAATTCCCTCCTTTTTTGTGCATTTATCAGTGTTTCCTTTGTAACTAATTCATCTAGTTGAAAACAATACTGATGATGGTTTTATTTTGCCTTGGAAGCCTGGATGCCAGCAGAAAACATTTTAAACATTTTACATAGAAAGTACACAAAACATTTTACATAAAAAGTAAACATCTTAAAATAAAACATTAAAGCATTAAAAACTACGTTGGTCAGGTGGGCCATTGCAGTGACCTTAGCCAGCAAAATCTGTTGGAACTGTAACATCTATCTTTCTTTAGTGGCTGCTTAAATATTTTTAAACAGTGCTTAAATCAAAATATACTTAACTAAAAAACCCCATTATATTCTTAGTGTAGACACTGTTTTTTAAGGAATRTTTTACCTACTCAGGCAACAGGTAGAGCAAAGAGGCCATATGTGTTCTAATAAAGCAGCTGTAACAACAAGGAGGACAAAATAAATGCCCTATATCAGAAACAAGTTGTCAGGGAAACCAATTAATCTGCTTTAGGTTGAGGCCTTGCAGAAAAAGCAATGCAAATGGACAGGAGTCTGGAAGGCTGAAGGACTTCAATTACCATTTTTAGTTTTAGACAGTATATGGAGGCAAAAATAAGGAGCAAAATCAAGTTAAAAAAGAAGCCTGCATATTTACAGGATTGTAGGTCCAATCTGCCTATTCTTGCTCTTTAAACGTGRTAATAAGCTACTTCTGAATGTGACAGTTACCTAAATCTTCAGAGAGAATGCAACGTCAAAATAGAGAGCTCAATGCAAAACTTTTCCACTCAAAAAGAGATGGATTTCAGGGCTGTCCACTGCTCTCTGGTAGAATTCCTAGTTTCTTTTCACTGTTGAGAAGAAATCAGTGGGATGATGTTTCCAAAGCTTTCTAAAGGCACGTGGAAGCCGGCTGAGTGCTCTCACCTATACAGTAGAGGTGTTTTCCTCTACATGTGTTGTCTGGAAGTGGGACTGGGTGAGAGGAGAACGAAGAGGAGATGTAATTCAGTGACCTGCAGAGAAGAGATGTGTTCCTGCTCTTCAGTGGGAACTGGGTAGTTGGCTGGTCTGGCGAGATGACTTGTGACATTTGATCTGTTGAACATGTACACTAAAAGACAAGTGAAAAAGAGGGAAAAAATGGGGAAACATCTTAATGGCAGGACTTTCTGTATGCAGTGAGGAACATCAGCCATTCCTGAACTTGGAGCTCAGGATCAGAAAAACTATTCTTTGCTTGAAACCAACTGGTTTCCTGCTAGAAAACCCCAAACCTTTGAGTGCACAGGGAGCCTTCACCCACCTGCCAGCTTGGCTTGGCAAGGCTGAGAATTACACAGAATAACAACAGCAGAACAGAGCAAAACACATTTTAAAAAGCCTCAGAATTACAGGAAAAAAAAAAAAAGAAGAAAAAGGATAGTATATTTCATCCACCTGACATTGATGCTTTCAAATTTGTATTATATGGCACATACTTGGAATATATACATGACTGATAAGCATATTAATGACCCAACTCTGACAGGAAAATATATTTCAAAGCTTAGATTTCTTTGACACCAAATTCTTCCATGCTGGGGATAATTAGTGCTGCCTGTTCTCCTCTTGTTCACAGGAGGTTTTTTTCCTGACTACAAAGATTAGTCAGAGCTCTTAAGTCCTGTTCAGATAAATCCAGCTAGCAAAGAATGGTACAGCACATGTCAAATACTAGACAAAGAGAAATCAAAATACAAAGTGATTAATTTAAAGATTCCTTTGAAAATCAGCTCAGCATTTTGTTTTGAGTGTGAAATAGCTCATCATGATTGTGGATTTTTGAAGACTACTTTCACTATTTTTATGAGACTGCAAACTTCATCCAGTGTTGACCTCTGAATAGGGATGAGAAAACCAGTTTGTACAAAAAAAAATATTTGCTGCTCCAAATCTTTAGTCTCTAAATCCTTGCTTATATACAAGATGGAAGCCAGGTTTCATCCTGTCTGAAGATCTGAACTCCAGCATTTGTGGGAGCTTCTGCTTGTTTTAGTGCCCCTATCACCTATCCCTTGCCTGTTCTTGCATGGTGGCCCTGTGCACTGTGGCAGCTGAGCATTTCTGTAACTGTTACCATGCCACAGTGCTCACATTTTAACCCTGTCTCTGCTGTAGCTGGTGCTGCAAGATGTGCTGCTAACTGTGCTTAGGGACTGACATGGAATAGTACCAGCATATATCTTCTTCTCCACAATGATCGTGGAGGTGTCCTGCCTTCAGCGTTATTCTCTATTGCAATATTGTTGAGCCATGGGACAAACTTAGATGACGCCAAACATCTTTCTCACTCTGCTATTTCTTTTACAGTGCAATCACTCCAAAATTACTGTCGCAGACTTTTTGCCTTACTCTCTCTGCATCCAGGTTGTTGTGCAAATCCCAAACAGATTGTGATGGAAGACAAATATATGTCTGGAAAGGTTTGTGTAGGTCCAGCTAAGAATAGGTCCAGCTAACAGAAGGTCTAGCAGATATCAGCAAAGAATTGCGGGAATCCATTTGGAAAAAAAAAAAAAAAAAAAGACATTTTTTACTGGTAACGTATCAAGCCAGCTTAATATATTGCAATTTTTTTACAAGTATGGACATCAATTTAATCTACTGACAATAGTGCTAAAATGCATAGTTGGCATTTATTAAATCATTTATAGCTTTATGATGTAATTTCCATTGTGTGTAATGGAGTTCTATATCTGCTGAGCAAAGAGATTATATTAATATATAATAAACTAATGGGGAGATATGATTTCTTTTATCAAACTTGAACTTCCATGCTTTAGAAACTTTGTTGGTGATTTGAATTAATGCTTTGCTTATCACAGGGTAGAACCACTTTTAGTGCAAAATGAATAGCCAGCAGCATTTGCTCACAGCTGCAGAGTCCCATTAGCATTCTATATTTTTACAGATATTTTCCATTTCTCTGATCAGCTCTTTTTCCAGGCACCTGCTGTGCAATGGCTTCTGGAGGGAAGACCTAAGGCCTCCCTCTTCAGCTGTCTTCAGCCTAGACTTCTTAGTCTCCTTATCCCAACCTTCCCCTTGGTCTCTTTCCTCTTAGGAGTCAATTCTCTGATTTTATCTTTGCTTATCTACTTATTATTGTGTGACTAACACAATAAAATAAATAATGCCTGGTTAAACATGTGAAGAAATAATATCTCTGGGGTTCGCCTTTCCCCAAGAGGCAGCAGATCATGCTGTGACCAGTGGACCTGTGTGGCTGGCAAGCTCTTTGTCCATGGACAGCAAATGAGTGGAAGGCCACCCATGTACACATGAATATTCTGCCTTTCTAAAGCAGACTGAAATTAAATCCCAGTTAGGTCACTAACAGCCAGAGGGATCATTGAGGATCCTCATCTTTTTACGTTTTTAGAAAGCAAACTCTAGTGTAGCAGAAAATGATAAAATTGTAGGACTGCAGAACAATTCAGTTTGGAAGWCTCTGGTCTTTGGCCCAGCTTCCTGCCTGTTTGGGCAATCTGCTCCACTGCATAACTCTCCTCATATTGAAAAAAGTGTTTTCAATTTATGCCCATTTTCTCTCTCAGCTTCCTGCCATGGTCTACCATGAATGTCACCGATCCCTCCTTTCACTGACCTCCCCACAGGGAGCTGGGGAGCAAACTATGCCCTGGTACTGCTGTCAGGTCCCATTCAGACACCTCCTCCCCAGGCTCAACCAGCCACTGTCCCTCAGACTCTCCTTGTARGACAAGTGCTCCAGCCACTGGCCACACTGGGGGCTTCTGCTAAACCCTCTCCAGTTTGTCAATATCCTTCCTGTACTGGGAATGTCAAAATTGCACACTGTATATAGATAAAGTTTACTGAGTGCTGAGTAATGCTTATGTTCCCAGTTTAGTGTCACCTGCAGTCTCATGGTAGCACACATGGTTGTCTCTCCTAGGTAACTACTGAAAATGTTAAATAGGACACATCCCAGGAAAGACCCCTGTGGTGCTCCACTTGTTACCCATCTCCAAGTAAKTCATTTTTCCAGGCATGGAAGGCATTAATTATTGTCTTCTGAGTCATCCAACCATTTCTTTAGCCCTCCTAACTTGCATATAAACCAATTATTGAAGACAGGTTGAAAGCTTTCCTAAGGTTGAGGTGAAGATATCCACAGTTCTCTCCTCATCCACAAGTTGGCCAGACATGATTTACTATCGGTAAATCCATGCTTCTTTTTCCCCATCATCTCCTTCTTCATGTCCCCAGAAATGTTTTCCAAAATTAGCTTATAGCCTAACAAAAAACCCTACCTTCCACAATGCCTATCTGTCTCTTCAGAAAAAGCCTTCTAGTTATCAGCCTCCTAGTAATCATCCAGGTCCACCAGTGTTTTTTGGGAAAGCAGATTGCAGAAGTACCAGCCACATCATGATTTTTCAATTGAGCTTGTGTTATCAATTACAACTTATCTGACTTTTTAAAGTTCCTCCCTTCAGGAGTCTCTAGACTGACCAGGAAGAACATGTTTTTGCATGTCCAGGAACTTCTTCAAAATCCAAATTAGGGACTAAGCAAGAACATCTCAGCTCTA
The DNA here is from genome assembly GCF_003342845.1 of Nothoprocta perdicaria. NCBI lineage: Eukaryota > Metazoa > Chordata > Aves > Tinamiformes > Tinamidae > Nothoprocta > Nothoprocta perdicaria. Next base: position 4,295,094 of record NW_020455777.1, on the reverse strand, counting down.
GTTAAGTTTTATTCTTATGGAACCAAAGGTGTAGAAGAGCAGGCAGAAGCTGGAATATGCCCAGTTCTTGCTTCAGTGTAGGTCAGAAACATGGTCAAGCTGAGTGACAAAAGCTGGGTGTCCATAAATTCTTCRGAGTCTACCAGTGTAGATAAAGATTCTGTGAAGCCAAATAGCTGGRAAAAAAATCTGTGCTGCTGCCTGGAGAGGAAAGATAGTTTAGAATASCACTCATCCCTGAAGGAAAACAAGCAAGCTTGCACTTCTAGGGAAAGAYAGAGTCCGTGCACAATGCATAAGATCTTTGTATCCTGGGAACTAACAGAATAATTTTGGTAGAATCTAACCTCATATATTGTTAGCTAGTCTTCGTCAGTTGAGAGGGCAGAATATTTTAGGTAAACAAGACAAAGTGGGACTTGTACTACACACAAGTGCTAGCTAGCTAGCTAATTCCTTTTTTGAAATCGACCTGTGAAATAAAGAAATGGCGGCACAAAGATCAGATCTGAAGCATGGCACCTAGAGCATCACCAGTATCAGCTGTGACTTCATGGAAAGGGAAGAGCACCCCCTGCTGATGACCAAGGCAGGTTCTGCTCTTTTTCAGTAGAGGTTGCTCATTCACACACAAACCCGCCTTTACTGGGGAGTTACCAGTCTATGGGGGAGTTACTTAATCCAATTTAATTATAGGCTGGGTCCTGCTGTGGAGAGCAAGGGATTGTCTCCCTTTCAACCCCTTAAGCCCTTCCTAGAACTCAGATATTCCCATTAGCAATTAACGATGTCTGTGGTGTCTGTTAACTATGTGTTTATCTAGTTAATTTAACTCATTACACTTTAAGAATAGTTTAATATACACACCATACAAAGACAGAAGAAAATGTATCAAGGATTACTCAATGATATCAAAGTAATAGATGAAGAGTCAGCTAGGAAATTACTTTTTCAGGTTGACCATCTTTCTTGCAATTGTAACCGTATACYCCTCCTCCCCTTCGCCAGCCCCTTTCTCTCCACTTAGATATGCTCTTAGAATAAAATAATATCCTCAGTTTCATATTCAAAGGCTTTGTTTTTTGTCAGTGTTCCTACTGATGTTATTTCTTGTGTTTTTCTTTTTAAAGCACTTGCTAAATATGCTTGTAATTTAAAGCTACACCAATCCACCGTCCTCCTACACTACAGTCTGTTCTAGCCTGCAACACAGAAGGACTTCTTTGCTGTCACAGGATGGTAAATGTGCACTGAGGCTCCTAAAATAGATTCAAAGGGGGAAAAATGCTAGGAAGAAAATAGGAAGACATTTTGAGAGCTGAGTTATGCTCATAGGTCACACTACACATTCACATTGCCATGTCTCTTTACAAAATTGCCCCTTGCCTTTACAAGGCAACTCAAAGCCATCTCTCAATTCTCATTTCATTTTTGGTAGATCTGACCTTCCTGAAGACCCACTTCTAAGCCCTAGCTAGCTTACAAAGCGCAGTTTATCAGCTCTGAGAAAAGCAATAGCAGATTTAAGCCAAAGATGTAGTCATTTTATTAAAAAAAAAATCTGTTTTGCATGTGTTATTTCCACAGTGGGAGGTGCCAATCTCCACAACACATCCATTGCCAAAGAGAGCATACTCGCACAGAAAGCCCCACTTCCATGCTGCTTTAGCTGGGTATAATTTTTATTTAAAGCGGAAGAATTCACAAATAGCTCTTTTGCCAACTTTGTGAATATAAAACATACCAGAAAGAGACGATACAATCAAGTCAAAGTTCTAATTTTGTGAAATATRCTTTCTTTATAGATACAGAAACATATCATCTTTGTAGACAAACTAGGAATAAAGTCTAATCAGCTGCTCAGTTCACGGATGGATAGCATATGGATTTTTCATTTCACGAAGATTACCAGAAAGTCTGGTAATCTGATTCTGATTCAAGGTTGCATAAACATCAATATATCAACATTTCCCAAGAAATGACATTTCAGAAAAACAAGGTTAATTAGTAATTTCTTTTTGTTTTCAATAAAATATTCCATTTCAGTTTTTCCTATCCAGTAAATAACACTTAAATACTTTAATGATAAATTGTTTTGACAAAGAAAAAAGAAGTTCTGAATCATTTTTATTCTTTTTGTTGAAATCAATGCATTCAAAATACATTATTTTTGAGAAATTACAATTTTTTAACAGAGATACAACCTTCTCAGAAGCTTTCTGCCTATAATTGACATCCCCTGTTGAGTACCTGCTGAGTACCAACAGTAAGACATTCAAACAGCAAAACCACAATCAAAGTAATGGTGAATGTGTGACAACTATCTGGAATAAAAAGCTCTGGTGGGGGTCAGCTCTCCAAAGCACACACAGGCATAAATCCATCCTTACTTACAAACTCTAGGTGGCTTTATTACGACATTTTTCTCCAGATCAGATTAGCAAAGCTTATTTCCACAGTGTAGGACATCATTTATCTGCGGGATCTCTGGACATGCTSAACTCCTGCCCTTACAGGTAGCCCCAGGCACTGCTACCATCTGGCCTCTCTGTCTGGCAGCTGGGTACGTACAGTTTCAGAGGACTGAAATGTCTGTTACAGGTCATGCCTCTGAGCTTCTTGCAGGGGGTCAGGGTGATCTTTATGGATTGTCATCTGCAGAAGGTCATGATGTAGATGTAGACATTCCTCCTAACATCGTTTTTTTCACAAAAATATTTCATTTGTCTGTTAAGAGAGGTTTTTCACAACAGTAAAAAGGGGAGGCAGAAGAAATATATAACCTATAATTTGTAACCTATAAAATTCTTCAGTGGTCTTTATTTTCTTAGGCTCATCCACAATCTTCTGTTCTTCAAACTCATAATGCTTTTTAAATTCTCTATACACATATAAGTGGCAAATGGTAGGTGTCAGACTGGGAATTTTGCGGTATTTTTGTCTAAATGTACTTGTGATTATGGTTTTTTTTCCTAATGATGTATCATTGCCTGGCTGAATGCCTAGAGCTGAGTCCATAGCGGCTATGAAAGGATGAGGAAGAACGGGCAGGAAAAATAAGAAAAAGGAAGTTTAGTCTGAAGTAAAGAGTTTCAAAGGAATTAAGATAATAGTTGGCTCTGTCCAGACTGGGACAGAATATATTTCCCTAGACTGGCTCTAGCATCAAAGGAAGCTAATACTTTAAAGAGCTGAGAGGGCACTCATCATACGATGTCAGTGAAATCACAAATTGGGTGAAGTTCAGCACAGTGGAAGGGGGGCACCCTGCAGCAGTGCAACACGTTCCTTGCAGAGGGGGCAGACACAGCTGAGCCTTCATAGAGATGTTATACTTAGTGAAATATCTAACTTTATGTGAGGGCTCTATATATTTTGCACCCCTGGAGGACCATTGGATTTTTTCTTTTGAGAAAATACGCCCATTTGCTTTATTTCTTTGGAAAAGCTGCCAAAAGTAATTTTGACTTTAACCGTTTGCTGCCATGGGTTTCTAAGGAAAACCTTTGCAAATTCAAGTGCTTGCTGATATCACTGCTGGAGCTCATGGCTAGAAATATCAACCAGCTCCCACCCTGGGACTTGGCACCTAGCACATATACACCTCAGAGCACAGCCCAGGGACAGATCCTTGGTGGTTGCACTCTGAGAAGGGGGACTGAGACTTGTAATATTTGGGTTTCCACAGCATGGGAAAGCACGAGGATTGTCTTCGATTCCTTGACTCCTACCTTTTTGGGTTGGTATCTGCACCAGCTGTTCTCACTCCTTGGAAGAGAAGCACAACTACTTCCTGCAAGCCCAGTCTCTTCATATTTTTCCAGGAACTAAACAGTGCTCCAGGCTCTGCATGTTCATGGGAAATTTCAGGAAGAGTGAAAGAACTGACTAGATGGTGGGATAGAGGTAGGAACCCCAACATAGGTAGAATTGAAACATGCTGGAGCACAAGAGTAAAATCAAAATGAACTCAACAAATTGGAGATTTGGGTTGGAGATTTGTTTGGAAAAACACAAATGATTACAATTTAAGAACTGAAAAACTACACTAGAAAGCATTTGCCTAAATGCAGGATAGGAGACAACTGGTTAGTAGTTGCCCTGCAGAAAGCATGGTGTCCTACAGTTGACCACAAACTTGGCTATAAGCTAAACAATAAAAATACTGGGAAAAGAAAGGGAACATCTTCCTGACTTGCAAAAATGGAGTGTCATATTCTATATAGTGCAGAACTGCTCTGTTTTACTTAGTATTGGTGTGACCAGCTGCAGAAATGTGCTCAGTTTTAGGACTTCAGGTAAGCCATCAATCAATGAGTAAAGGTGCACAAAAGATCAATATAAGTTATTGGTGGTCTAGAAAGCATGGCCAACATGGAAAGTTGAAGGGAATTGTAGTTACTTGACTAATATAAAAAAAAAAAGAGCAGATATGGTATGAGTCTTTATGTRTGTAAAAAAGGTAAATACTATGAGAAGGCAATAATCTGTACACAACAGAAAGTAGTAAGTTATGTCAAAAGCAATTTAAATAAACCATCTAATAAGGATTTTGTAGATAAAATCCATTACAATTACTGATGGTAATCATATCGGGGGGGGAAAGGGATGGACTAGATGATCTCTTGGAGTTCCTGACAGTCCTATTTTCTTGATTTCTAAAGTAAATAAATATATGTGTACAAGTGTATATCTGTATTTATATTTATATTCTCATTCATATCTCTACTATATACCTTTATAGGCACAGCAATTCTATGATGAAATGTCTTCTGCAAAGATTACGTTCCATATTTTCTACTGACTGGTACACYGAATGTTGCTGGATCATATAACCAAAGAAAACTATATTTATTTCTGATGAGTTAGTGTTGCCGTTCAATATATAACTAAGTTAAGCTAGAACATAGCAAGGAAATTCTTAGCAATGTGATGCTCTTCTGTTTTGATTTTGTGAAATACACATTGACAAATARACAGACACAGATGGATATAGTATATCACTGCTAATGGTGCCACAAAAGCAACTGGCAAGATAAAATCAATGAAGTGAGGAATTTGCTTACTGTGTAAGGAAAATTATCACCTTCCAAGCCCAAATGTAGAAAAGGAGGCAAGTGCCATCCCTGTTACTTCCCTCTGTGAAAAAGGTAGTGATTAATCCCTAGGTGCAGAAGTATACACAAGTGGAGCATAGAAAGTGGTAATTGATAGATGCAATAGCCACATTTGCCTTCAGCATTCATCCCCATTATGTCATAGTCTGCTTTGCTTTTAAACCTTGGCTTAGCTGCAGCTGTTCTTTCTAATTAAAATGTGGCTTGGAAAAAGTCAGGAACTCCCTATTATAATTAAGGAATTTACAAACTTGCTTTCCTTGCCAGCAATCTGAAATAGCATAAATGTRATAGAGCCACCCTGGATGTTACAGGATCATATTCCCCTAGGTGCAAAGGCAGAGCAGGCCTCTCACTCAAGTGTCTGGTGACACTAGGAACTAGAGCAGGTCTGAAATGATGTCCTGAGCTCAGTGCTGAACAAGAAACATTCATCTGAGCTGGGGGCCTGAGGCCATCCTGGAGGGAGCAGCACAGCCTTGCCCAAAGCCATCCCTGAAGGAAGAGCCAAGCTGGGCCAGCCAGCGCCTCAGCAATCTCAACTCATCCAATGCACTTAAGTAGAAGGAATCGGTCAAAGAGAATTTCTTTTTGTTCCCCGTAAATAAAGTTGGAAGTACAAGTTCTAGAAATCTAGTTGACTTCTCTGAATAGGACATAGGCCACAAATTCTACTTGTGATTATTTGCTATTTGTTATTGTTTGGATTTAAAAAGTCCTGCACATACACAGGCAGAGGGAATGAGACAGCAAAGCAAAGTGCTGCTGAAGCAGTGAGTTGGCCTCGGTGAGGCCAGCAGGGCCATGGCATGGGCCATGTAGGAAGCAAGGAGCTCCTCACCCGTGTCCCACATACTGCAGAGCTTGCAAGTACAGTGAAGAGCTGACTTGATGAGACAGCAGCGAGCTGAATTTAAAGTAGCAGCAGCAGAAGCATTTCCAAAAAAGCTGTGTTTTCCTTCCAAGGCAGAAAAAGTGTTCTTTGTGAGGAAAGAATCAATACACATTTTACTAGGCTATGTTTAGAGGACTCTGGAAGATGCTGAGCTTAGGGAGAGTCTTAGATGACACTGTAATGTATCTTCTCCATGGATATCTCCCAGTAGTAGAGTCAGGTGCATCAAAGCATGAGAAGGAGATTGTGGTCAGCTCTGTTCATACACTATAGATAAACTCTACTCAAATTTGTGCAAGACTAAGCATTATGAACCTCAAAAGAAACCATTAAAATGGGTAGCACATTTTCTGCAGAACCTGACGTCAATCTGTATCTGCTGCAGTGAATATACTGTATTGCATAACATAAACACGTCTTTAATTATTTCTGAAACATACGATTGTGTAAAACTCAAGGTATTTCTTAAAGACTGTTCTCAATGCTGCAGGAAGCTGAAGGATTTKCCTCTTTACATTTCCAATGGAATCAGAGAGTCTCTTGCACCACATAGACTCTAGCTCTTAATAGGTCTTTTTTCACTCCAGTAATCCCTGAATTCTACGAATACCTCCAACAAATGCCTTGAACCCTAAAATTTGGATGCAACATCTCTTGCCAGATGAACTTTAAACACCAGCTCTTTCACACAAGTCATTAATGGACATGAAAGATTCAATAATGATTTCCACTGAGCAGCAAAATTATGAAATTTGCAGCTGAATTTGTGGGCTCTGAACAGATCTCTGTAGGTAAGACATGATCAAGTGATTAGCCAAATATTTCCTCTTTCCCTTCTCATCAGAGGCATGAGCTATGGATGAAAGAATCATCATAACTGTGGTAGCAACTATGACTTTTACCAAAATGAATGCCATGTCTCTTCATTGCTAATTCCATTGATGAGGTTGTACTCTCAGTCAAAGGTTTCCCGTCATTTCAGAAGCCGAGCATCACCCAATATCTAGTGAATAATTACAGCCCTTTCTACTATCCGTGTGTGGTGAAATGATTTAAGCTGAAGTCTGTGCAATCGTTGTTTCGTTTAAGGCTTATGACCAAATGTCATCTGAAAGGCCTCAGCAAAGAACCAGGCTACGTACTAAAGGTAGTACTTGGATGAAGCAATATGCCACAGGGCATACGAAGATTTTAATTCAGATCATTAGATAATGACATTTTTAATAATATCATCAGAGCACTTAGAACCAAATTGCTATTTAAAAAACATTTTTTTTCCATTATGCCAAGTGATTTCCATCTCTTGGAAATGAGTCAGATTTCTACTGGAAGTAACGTGGAGGAGGCCAGCACTCTTGAACTGACATGTGAGATTTCTGCTTGCTGACTCTGACCTCTAGAGCCCTTTCCAGCTCCTTTAGGTGCACCTGCCCTATCAGTTTATTTTCAGTCACTGGGTTTCTGTCCAAATGTCAAGCTGGTAGAAGGAAGGCTGCCCTGCAGGCATCTCCACAGGCTTCTGGGGAAGCTCACGTCACTTTTTTTTTTTTTTTTTTTTTATGGCAACACAAGTTAATGCGAAGCATGTGCCTCTAGTTCATATAGTCCTGCAGATTTTTAACCATACTCTCTTTATCTCTGAGCTTTCTGCTGGGAAATACATGCTCCATCTCCTCCAATCATCAGTGATAATCACATTTCTTTGAAAATGATTCTCTGTGGGAGATACTCAAAGATCTCAATGTCATGTACTGCAGCAGGAAATCTTTGGCTAATGTATCACTGTGGAGGAAAGAAACATCCGCAGCCGGAATGCTCCATTTTTTTAACTGCTATCTGATTAGAGATATTCTCAAGCCAAAGAGTCCGGAAACCTTGGAAAACTTTAGGGACTGTAACTCTCTTAAAATAGTTTAGCAAATAAGTGTAGTGCAGTTAAGCTTTCTCCCAGATAATTAATGTCTGTCTAACATCATTAATGATTTCCATAATCCCCAACACCCTGAATGCACTGACGAACATTTCTGTACCAAACATTGATAACGTGGCAGGGGTGTATTTTTCTTTTTGGCAGTGTGACCAAGTTTGTCAGTACTCAGAGACATTTTTTACCAGTAGATCTGCAAAATATAAATAAATGAGTCATGACCACACTTCAAGTTAACTCCTCTGCTCTCAGCTTCCCTCTCTTCTTCTTACCACCTTGCATGTGACTCGCAATATATAAGAGCTGATGATGGGAAAAAGCCACTCTGTTCACTAACCATGGAGTTCCTTAGGAGAGTTCCATGGAGAATTCCTTAGGTAGCACTTGGGGGCTCATCTCCAAAGAAGGGCAGAAATATCCCTGATGAAATCCCTTTGACGCTTTGGGTCAAAGCTTGAATGTCCAGCTCATGGTAAAATGACTCCACATGTCCCTCCTGTTACCTGTAGGACACCTGTGAGTAGTGTCTGCACTGCTCTGAGAGCAGCCCAAAACCCCAGCTCTGCTTGAGGCAGATGATGTCAGGATTTACTTTTGTAGCTCAAAATAACATCCCATAGTCAGAAAAAGTGCTGCAGAGTCTAGGGAGGTTTACAGTGGCCATAGTCTACATTAAAGGTAGCAGATGTTTCAACTGTTGGAGTCTTGTGCTGTATGGATATACTCGTCTCAGAGCCGCCTGCAGGTTGGGAATACAATCAGCAGCAGAGGGGTCTTTATGGGGTTCTGCCCCAGCAACTCATCAAAAAGTTACTGTGTCAATACACATAGTGCTGATACAGACCAACTCCTCCCTGGCTGCAGATGCAAAGGAGAGAACAGGAAGGTGTGAGGCAGCCACAACCTCCCTAAGAATGGGAACAAAAGGACGGGTGGCTGCAGCGCTCTCTTCCGTCTTCAGATCTTCATTCCTGGTCAATGCCACTCTTACCTGTAACAGGTCTTTCTCACTTTTACTAGAGAAAAAGGGGTGCCAACTAAATTGCCATTCACTGCATTTTGCTACTGCATTGAGCAGTTATGCGTGCGTGAAGTCTTATTTTTACTCTGTAACTGGGTTTGGTTTTGCTTTGCTCAGGACAGTGGAAGGAAAGAGCCATACTGCATGGCAAGTATCTGAGGCGAACATAGTCAATACCAAGACTAAAAAAACTCAAAAGCAAGCTTTTACCAAGGGCAACATCCCATTTACTGTAGATGAAACACTATCATTGAAAAATAATTCTTATTAAGACTATACATACTTCAAGCACTTGTAGGGCCTTAGTCCTTAGGAAGAATTTGTCTCTGTACAAAGAACTAATGCATTTGTCTCACATCAATACCTTCCTAATGGCCATGTCCATAATCCATTGAAACCAATAGACTGGCTGTGGTGGTCTCTGGATCAGGCTACTTAAGTCTAAGTAATTTATTGGAAGAAAGAACATCTGAGCCCATCAAAGCTGTTTTCATAAAATCTTTTTCAAAATGAAATCATCATAAATGCCACTTTCTGCTTCGCATTTGACATCTGCACTTCTTATCACCATGACAACATAGCGAGTTGACCCATCATATTTTCTTATAAAAATTTATAGCAACATATTTTACCAGCTTGTTAATTCTGGACTAAACATTTCTGAACAGAGAGAAGAGCAAGACTTCTGTTTGCCAAACTGAATTACACAGGGTTTCCAAGGTTCAGACTTCCAATCAGAAGTCTGCAATATTTTCAGATAAAATTTGGAAATCCTTCATATTCAGGATGGAAGTGGCGAACTGATTTTACTTAAGCTTCTATTATCTCAAATCACTCTTTTTAGTACTTAAGCATTTTTTTTCTTACATCAAAAATGATAACATGCTGGGAAATATCCATCAATTTAAAAGACAAATAATTAAATGATTAATGGATTTTAATGGTTCAAATAATATTACACAAGTTTCACAGACTATAAAASAGATTATAGTTTCTCCACTTCATGCAATGTAGTGTGATTTAAGGATCATGTTGTTTAGCTCCCTGTTGATTCATATGAAAAAAAAGAGGTCCCATTCCAAACAAGGGGCTAACTGCATAGGCAGATTTAACTACCCACTCCGGTTGAATAGATGTGCTCACAAAAYCCAAGCGCAATGTGATATTCAAAGTATTTAACACTCCTAGCCATCAGTGTTCCTGGTTGCAAGTTACTTAGGTCCCTGCTTGCTACAGTGCTCGCCAGAGCAGCACCAGTGCCCCACAACTAGGGTCGATGATCCATRGAAATGCACAAACTTGTAGCTTCCATCCTGCCCCACTGTAGGGGACCTGCTGTGGTAGATACAGAGAGCCCATTGAGTGTCACTCCCAGAGAAGGATAAATGATGCCACTACTGGGCTGCCATCCTATTTACTATCTGCTCACTTACTAGAGAGCTCAGCTAGTGTAGGAAGGTCTTGGTTATTTTCTTTGTTGCATGCACTAATGCATCTTAAAGCTACAAGGTGCTCCTCAAGCCTTCTGGTTGCAATTGTAGCATGTTGCACGATTGAAGAATAATGAGAAGCATAACTCATTAGCTGTTTTAGATAGCTCCTTCTTCCTTGCTTATTTTATTGAACTACTTCTTAGGCATGTAATTTTCCTTCTGAATATAATAAGGAAATTAATGGCCTAGAAAGAAACATGACCAAACACTTGGTATTGCAACAGTCCATTGGCCAAAGACCTTTGTGAATATTTAAGTGCCTGCTTCCACTAAATTAGTTTCCTAAACAGAATTGTTCTTAAAACAAGATATTGCTGCTTTCCAAAAGATTAATCATAAGGATTTGCTTTTTAGATCAGATGGGATAGTCTAGGAGAACTTCAGGAATGGCTTGCTCTACAACATTCCAGTAGTACCCTTGAATCGTAAGCTTTGGTGATGCTGAACTATGGAAAAATCTCAGCCAGAGAGAGGAAAAAAGAATCTCAAGCTTTAGTGCCTCAAATTGGAAAGTCACAAAACAAGTTAGGTTGTTAGGGTCTCCTGAGGATATCTGGTCCAATATCCTGCTCAAGCCCTGGCTACTTGTCATGTAATGCCAATATCAGCAGCATCAGGAATATGCTATATAATGCTTTCTAATATAAATATGTGAAGGCATGTTTACCCTGCACAGTAAAGGGCAAGGTGGAGGTCCCTGAGCTGCTGCTACTTTCACACAGCGCAGCCATTCAGTTCAGCTGTGTCAGATCAGGCCAGAGGTGACAGTGATGCTCTGTCATTCTGACATTGATGCTGCTGCTTTAAGGTCCCACCTGGCATGCATGAGTCCTGCTTGGCATGCTGTTCTGCTACCCTTGACCCAAGCCCACAGAGAATTTCAAATTCAGAGTAAAACTGAATCCCCTTCCTTCCTTCCTTCCTTCCTTCCTTCCTTCCTTCCTTCCTTCCTTCCTTCCTTCCTTCCTTCCTTCCTTCCTTCCTTCCTTCCTTCCTTCCTNCCTTCCTTCCTTCCTTCCTTCCTTCCTTCCTTCCTTCCTTCCTTCCTTCCTTCCTTCCTTCCTTCCTTCCTTCCTTCCTTTTTCATTTTAGTGTTCTGTGTTAGCCCCTAAAAAAGAAACTGCTGAGTTATAAGTAACACGTTCTCAGTGCTGGGATTTCACAGAATCACAGAATGGCTGAGGTTGGAAGGGACCTCTAGAGATCATCTAGTTCAGCCCTGCCTGCTCACCTAGAACACAGGGCACAGGGTGGCATCCAGGCAGGTTGGGGAGACCTCCAGAGTAAATAAAGAAAAGGAAAGGATGTAAAATAGGCTAATCCCTTGATGTCATGAGCAGCAATAGTTCTTTATTGATTTTCAAACTATTCTAAGAAAAGATTTGATTATCTTTTTGTATTTGTTGAGCACCTACAAACACAAAAAAAACAGTTTTGAACTTGACAGGAAGGTTCTTTGCCTATTTCAGCACATATAATTTCACACGGTCTGATAGTATTTTGGAGTTTTGGTAAGTAGGGTGGAGGCAACTTTGAGATTTTACCCAAGTCACTCACATTTTCAAGCAAATAATACTTCCTCTCAAGTGTACTGACAGGCCAGAGCGAGACAATAGGGAATTCCAGATCCAGAGATTTACACGGATTTTACATGCTTCTTAAAGTTCTACCWAAAGGGCTGACCTCAAACCTCACAGAAGTTTGCAGGAGTCCTTCATTGGACTTCAGTGCGTATAGGAGCAGAACAACTCAGCACACTTTTATATTTTATTGCATGTTACTGGTAGACTGTCTTTAGAATTCTACAGAAAGGAAAACTACATTAAAGGAGATTCAATTGACAGTTTTTGAGGACTTCTYGCTGTCCATAGTGGCACGGGGCAAATTCATGGGGCTGATATAGAAGCAGGCCCTACTGCGGGGGAGGCTGGTACTCTTTTCTCCCTCCCACAGCCTGTAAGTCAGAGGTCTCCATGCAGTGTCCCCTCCTGCCGAGAGTGGCCGTGGTGCCTCTGATTCACTGCTGTCTTTCTTTAAGGTTACCAGCCTCACTGCAGCTCATGTGAACACACAAAGCTTATGCTCTCATCTATTCTAATTTCTAAATTAATAAAATCTGGGTTATAGGAGGAGGGTAGCAGTAACTATTTTTGGACAAATTAAAATACTCCATCAATTGCTTTGTGCTTTTTTTTCYCTCTTTTTTAATCAACTGACTTTTTTTTCCTTCCTCAGGAATGCTTTTCTCGGAGGATGYTAATGACTCACACAGTAATGATGCCCTTGCTTTTAGTTAATCTGCGCATTAGCAGTCCCTGATGGCGTCAAAGCAAAAATCAACATTGTCCTCCATAGAGTACAATTCACACAGKGAATGCTAAGCTGTGAGAGCATTTACAGCAAAAGGTATTTTGTAAGGTAGTTCTTTTATCCAAATGCCTTTCTGTGGCAACCACTGGACCAAATTTATCATGAACTATTAATATTTTTCTCCATTAATAATGAATTACTACGCATTTTTCTTCTCATCTGCAGAGGTGAACAGTTACACAGTTGAAAAAAAGTTTAAATAACCAATTTTTTTATAAAATGAAAAGTTATCAGTTGAATAGCTCAAAGGTTATATAAGGAAAAAAGTGGTTCGTGAGAAATTTTTTAGGAATTATCAGTTTACATTTTGGTATTATTGAAGTAGCATGGCTGGAATTAGGCATCTTAGTATCCTTAGTTTTTGACAATGGTTTACATATCTTTTTACAATAATGTGAACATGGTGGGGACCATCTTCACTTATCAGCACATATAGGATATGAAATGAAACCACAAATGGATGAAGTGGTGACTGAACTTTTACTATTTGATGTGCATATTATATAAACAAGAAATTACTCTTAGTCATGGGCAATTGACGTCTTCTGTGTTCTGATCTAGTGCCTTGCTGCAGGGTGATCCACCTCCTCCAAAGGCAGCACAAAAGCTACAGTGGGGTAGTGAGGCTATTGCCTTCCTCGGAGTCTTGAAGTGCACCATCAGCAAAGCCCAAAACAGCCCTTCCAACCAGACATGGAAGAGCATCCTTGGTGTGTTATGCAAACAAGTCTAATGCAATAAAAGTGCCCTATTCTTGTTATATTTTCAATAGAATACTCTGGAGAATTTAAATTCTAGAGGAAAAAAGGMAATTTAGACACATTGCCACAAATCACAAAGGTATTGAGTAAACAATTATTTGGAGACTTTATTTATAAGGAAGTGTAAACCATGTTTTTATATTCTGCTTTAATTCTGCCTGAACTTCCRTAGAAAGCTTTTTTCATAACTCATTTTCAGCTTTCTTGAGTCTTGTCAAATAAAAAAAAAAGGCACAATGAAGCTTTCTGAACAAGTGGAACCTTTTAAATAGTCTTTAAAATTACATACAAATGCTCCCTGCAAGGAGGAAAGCCTTARGTATTATTGGGTCATTTCAGAGTGGTTCAAAAAAATCTATTTAGAAAAAAAAAAGCCATTTTTAAACAATTATTATGTGGATTGTGTGGGACACATTCCTCATCAATGAAAAATATTTTTCCTTCTTCAGCCACTTACCGGATACAGGAGCACTTGGATCATGAACCTGAGTTTCATGTAGTGTGTTTGCTGGTCGCTGTGAACAAGCAGGGGAACTACTGCCCCTTTGTACCTGGATGAAGGTGCCGTGCTCAGGTTCTCTTTCTAGCAGGAGTGTCAATTCCCAAACAGTGATAAAAATCTCATAGCTCTTTCTCACCACCAAACTGCAATGTTTTCATTTTTACACCTTCAGAGTGTTTCTGCTAACACCTACCCTACTTACACTTCTGGACTTCTTCCTCCATCCCCAGATCCAGCTCTAACAGGGATGCAGCTCTGACTCTGATTTGAGCCAGCAGTCAGGCAATAAACTCCTTTCATTCAAGGAAAGAGCTGTGATCATTAGGACAATCATATAAAAGCTTCATTGCCATCCTTGGCTGACGCTAATATGACTGCTGATGATTTCAAACTAGAAAATTCACTGCTAATAAACTCACTGGGAAGCAACTTGTTGACATAATTTGCTCAGTTTGGGATCTAAATTATTGAAAGATAGAAACAAGGCAGTTTCCTACCCACATGATTTAAAGCTGAGTTGGATCCCCCTGCTTTTGTTGTCTTTCTCCTGTACTGTCAAATAACTGCCCCAGCCTTACACCTCCTCAGGTGTAAGAGTGACTGACCTTGTTCTAGCGAGGGCGGTGCATGGAAATCTGCTGAAGAGCAAGTTCTGCACAAACAGACTTGCTCAACTAATCAGCTCTTCAATGTGCTCTAGAGTCACACAGATATTCCCCACTGGGTAGTCCAAGGATGCCTGCCAGCCTTGTGGTTGCCCAYTGTCCAAAGGTGGTGCTGGTGGGAACTTGCTGTGGAGACCCAAGACATCCCCCACTGCAGTGGGGACCGCAGCAGARGGGCTGTGGGGAGGTGTGTGGGGCCCAAGGGCCAGGAAGCAGAAGCCATGGGGTTGGGTTGCTTGGAAGCATCTCAGAAAGGGAGACCTGGCCCCTGGGCACAGTGTCAGTGCAAGCTAGCTGCATAAACACAGCGTTTTAGGTCCACAGGTGAAGARTAAGGACTGCCTTGTCCCTCCTCACCCACGGAAACAAGCCAGTTTTAATTAAAGCAGAACAAATACTACTTTGGCAAATAAATGCAACCTAAACAATTTGGTGATTCATTCAGCTCAAACAAAACACGCTGTGCATAATTAAGCTCCTTTCATATTTTTTTCCCCTCAAATTTAGCTTCATTTCTAAACAAAAAAACAAAAAAAAAAAAAAACAAACAAACAACAAAAAAAAAACCTGTTTAGAAAGGAAGCAGGCAACCACTCTGATAGCATTAAAAGGGAGAATTTTGATATTTTTCAGACCAAGAACATGATTTGGCATCTCTTGTGCTTTTTATAGTTGCTCATACTGGGGATAAGGAGAGTCCCAGCAAAATGGATGCCAGTACACCAGAGTTTTCAGCCATTCCAAAATGTGGTTTTCTAGTTAATTTCCTTTTTATGGAAAAGGAAAGCCACTGTGGCTAACAGAATGGTTTGCTTGCAGTCTTGGGATCTGAGGTTTGCCAAATGACTCCTGAATATTTCCGTCTGGGCACAGGTTTACTGTAGTGATGGGAGGTCTGTAGGACCCAGGCWGGTGGGATCCAGGTCCCACAGCCTCTCCACCACGGCACTTCAGTCTGTCAGAAGGCAGGTCAGAGGCACGGGGATATTTTCTTTCTTCTTGGGTATCTTCAGTAGTCATCAGTCACAAGTAGATCAATTAATCACAGCTAATTATGATGTGGTTGCCTAAGATAGCAGGACTTGGATTCAGGGATCGGGGAAGTGACTCCYAGCTGCTTATTCTAGGGATGCTGCTGAGGTGCGAGGGTGCTCCAGTGGTGAGTACTGTGTGGATGTGCACGTTATGTTCAGGTAGAATTAGAGATGATTCAGACATGGTTCATCCATCGTGATTATATGGGACTCTGTGAATGCAACTTCCAAGAGTAAATCCTTAAGCTGATGGTTATTAAGCCTGGGGAGATACTCTACAGAAAGGAGCAGTTTTTATTTACCTCATTTGACAACACTGAGAGCCACAGAGAAACAAATTAACAGACACCTCTGCATTTGCTGCTGTTCGTGTTTGCTCTGAACTGCAGTAATGTGCATAATATGGTGTTTTAGACGTCCRTTTATTATCCACTGGCTCTAAGTCTGTGTTTCTATAAGGAGCTGGCAGCAGTTCTGGACAGGAAAGGGCAGAGAAAGACTTTACTCTCACTAGTCCAGCATCACACTGCCCAAGAATACCTRATTAAAATAAAATCTAAACATCAGTTTATATCTCCATGTTGCCATCTGCACAGAAACAGGGCAAAACATATTTTTAAAGAAGACTTTATATTTAAATATAATTTTTAAATTATTGAAATAGATTAAATTATTGAGTATATAATTATTAAATTATTTAAATATGTATTCAATATTTAATAGGATTTCATTTCTACTAAGATTATACTTCTTTTCCCATGGTAGAATCTTACAGTAAAAACAGTGACTTTGGTCCATCTGTTAGTGGAAAAAAAAAACACCTCTCCACAGAAGTTTTTGCTATTCTGGTGCCTTCATGTGGCCTATTAGAYTACCACAAGAATTGCAGAATGCAGAAATTGCTTTTTGTCTTTCAAAAGCATTTACTTAGTCTGCCTTGCACAGCTTGTCTACTGAAAAGGAATTGCAGAATATTGCAGAAACTGGAAACACGTGGAAGGGTCCGTGCARTCTATTCCCCTGAAGACATGTGTTTGTCCACTGAGAGCACGTTGGGCTGGCGACAGGACCAAGGCACCAGAGGTGCTTTCTTGATCACCAGGCACTGAAGCGGGGAGCTTTCTGTGCACTGCTTTCCTTTCTGAATGATGATTTGCTGAATGGCCTCTTTTCAGTGGTGGTCACTGGTAGAACTAGAGGAAACGGCCACAAACTGAAGCACCAAAAGTTCCGTAGGAATTTGAGGAAAAATTTCTTAACAGTGAGGGTGACAGAGCCCTGGAACAGGCTGCCTAGAGAGGCTGTGGAGTCTCCTTCTCTGGAGATCTTCAAGACTCACTTGGACGCAGCCCTGTGCTCCGGGTGACCCTGCGTGTGCAAGAGGGTTGGACTAGATGACCTCTAGAGGTCCCTTCCAACTTTAAAGATTTTATGATTCTATGATTTTGCTGTAAAATATGCTAATATGCTTACCATAAGATCCTTTCTCTGCTCTTATTTTATTTTTCTATTTGCCTGTGATTTTATGTCCTAATCAAATCTCCTGTGAATCTCCCACAGTGCTATAGCGCCAGAATTGTAAGACTCAAGGAAATAGTAATAGGCTTTCCCTAGCTGACAAATAGTGTAGGAATACTACTGATCTTTATTGCTAAAACATAAACAAGAACAGCTGATGAGTATAAAATCTTGCATGTAATACACTTCCCTGTGTTATCATCAACATAGAGTTTGTATCTGTGTCCTTTGACTACTGTTCAATACATGATTCTGTCTTTTCCCTTTGTAGTCTGCAATTTCAGCTGCATTTGCTGCATCCGTGGCTTTATGATTCTTACTCTACTTACCCCTCTTACTCTACTACCTTGCAACACTTCTGCTTTGCCAGAATCAGTGCCAAACAATTTGGGAGCACCAGCACGTCAAGGATTGTTAAAGCTACAGCACCACTCAGAGTAAACTTMAACATGCAGCATAAGTCATCTTTGCAATACATGAAACCAAAAGAACATTAATTGCTCTCTATCATCTGTTGAGAGTTTTTGACAAGGATGCAGCTTGGAAAGAYGATGTATTCTGAAAAGGAGCACAGAATCTGCCTCCTCCTCTTGAATTTATTTTTGGTGAAAAGTCCAGATCCCTTGGAAGTCATTATTTTATACTGAAGAAACAGCATTATAGTTGTGATAAAGGGTTTAATTCTTGAATAAATGACTGTGCTTAGACTACCCTCAGGAACTTAAATGGCTTTCTTTTTTTATTGCAATTTATTGATTTGATTTCAAGGATCTTASCCGAAATGGCAAGCAGATGATTATCTAATTCCCAGCAGAGAGATGAGCAAAGTCCTAGTGAGGCTCTGCATGGACATCATATGGAAAAGAAAATTTCTACAACAGATTTCAAATTCTTTGAATGTCAGCATCTTTGGAACAGCTTATGCTGCAGTATAGTTGTGCCTTAACACCCTGCTGAGAGGAATTACAACTGTTTTAGAAGTTACTCAAAATAGAGGCACTAAGAAAGACTACTTCAGTCCCAGGGAGCTTTCAGAGCTCCTATGTGATGAAGCACAGGAGGCAAGTGCACTAAACACGTAGGGAATTTGGCCAACGCAGAACAATTGTGTTTAGTATAAGCATCAGTTGAAGCTGAGAGATGGCTTAATATCTCACTTGAAAACTGAGGGGAATAGCAAAGCTGAATGTATTTTTTTCTGTGCAACTACCAAGCACTGGAGACTTCTAATGCTTGAATATGTTATTCATCTTCCTTTAGGAACCTCTGCTTCGTGCAAAGATACATGAGCCTACCCAAACCTTTCTCTTTTATTCAGTGGCAGCTGATATKCAGGGCCCCCGATTTAGGAGCAGTAACTTTGTGAAGATTGTTGCACTCAAATTATAATCTTTTCTTCRAATGTTCAGGCAAATGAAGGAAAGGTGTTTGTTCTGAAAGAGAGAGGAGGAAAGGAGGTRGAGGAGAGCTAATGTGATAGAAAACAAAACATCCCTGCACTGGAGTCCCTGAAACAACAAATTCAGTCAGTATCTCTTACTGAAAATATACTCTGATAACAGTGCCAGGAGATGGCAATTCRCACACAGTGGGGAAGTCATGTCCCGTTTCTTTGTGTGATTGGAAAGCRAGGCCATGTCTGTCTTGCATATTTTCATGTGAGAAAAAGATGAGCTCTATCAACTTAAATAGTTTGAAGTTTGCTCTCGTTAATGTGACTGTGGTTTCTGGTCCTCGGTTACGGGTGCCCTGACTCAAAGCTCTGCAGTCAAGGAGACCAGCTGTGGCACGTGAGGCTGAGCACGCTGCTGCAACTGGATGTGCAGACACTGCTGAATAAAGCCCCAGGCTCCACAGGTCTCGGTGCGGGGCTGCTTTTGGCACACCTGGGACCTCACAGATCTGCAATAGCTGTTGGTTTTCAAAGGCAGGGGAACATTTCACCTCCAGGACACCCAGGTCCTTCCCTGCAGAGTTGCTCCCCAACAAGTCACCCCAGCCTGTGCTGGTGCCTGGGACTGTTCCTGCACCTGCCTTGGTTGAACTTCTCAAGGCTCCTTTCCTCCCACCTCTCCAGCCTGTCCAGGTGCCCCTCAATGGCAGCTCTCTGGTGCATCAGCCAGGCTTCCCAGCTTAGCATCACAGCAAGCTTGCTGAGGGGGCCCTGGCCCTTCATCCAGGCACTAGCTCAACCACTAGCCCATCATTCCTTGGTGATTTGTCACCATTTTTTATTTTAATTTCTCAGTTGCTCCCACTCCTTAATGTTTCATCCAAATGCTTTTTTAATGGTGTTCTACTTTTCTGTCTTTTAGCTTGTCTAATTTCAAGGGGAAAGACAGGCAACTGGTGCCAAGGAATCCTATAAATCACTTTATATAATTCATAACAGTCCTGAAAAGTCTGTTTGGGATTTATGTCACTGCAAATGAAATATGCCATTTGCAAGCTTCCTTTTATAATTTATTAAGCAAGTTGAAATGTTCTTTAAAATGCGCTTTGTCAGCTTGTCATCTACAGGAGCAAAAAAAAATGTTTGTGGATGGATCATAGAAATTGGATTTTTATGGAGTCTCATTCATTTCAAAGGCCTTTCTGTCTCTGACAAGGCTGACACCATATGCCACCTCAGAACCACAGCACATGCTCCAGAGTAGTTTCCATTTAATTTTCATACAAGTAGCCATCCTCTATATTATTCAAGTTAGCCAAATATCTTTATTCCTGCATCTTGATTAAAAAAAATCACATGTCTGGTGCGGAAGAAGGTTCCTGGACCAAGTGCCGTGTGAATCTCTTCTTGACATGAGGAGCTACAAAAGAGCACAGAACAGGGACCAGTGTAAGTGCACTGGAATATATTTTGTTTCATTTTCTGGACAATTCCAGAATTCCTTTCTTAAGGAATTCCTTTCTCAAGGACATTCAAAATGTCCTTTCTCAAGGACATTTTTCTCCTTCCTCTGAAAATAATATGAACATGCAATAGTTGTGGGAGGTTTTCTGTTATTTTCTTTCTTTTGTTTCTTTTTTTTTTCTTTTGTTAATTTCTCTCTTTTCTTACTTGTTATTTTCTTAATTGATTCCTCTTGTTCTATTTTTGAGGACAAAAGATCCCCTCTCTCCACAGAATGGTAGCTTTTACCTGGGATACATTTGCTCAGCCCTTTGCTGCTTCTCATGTCCTCAGGATGCAGGGTTAAGAACGGAGGGAGGCTGAATCTAGTGAGAGCAGTGATCAGCGACCTGCAGTGCTGCGAGGAAGTCAGTGAAGATAACAGTGAGAGAGGGAGCACAGAAAAGAGAGGTAAAAATGCCATTATGGAGACTGCAGAAAACCAGTGCGTTGTACAGTGGTGCCAAGGTCAGGCCATTAGGACCTGCAGTGTATGACTGCTCCAAAATCTATAAGGTCATCAGTGGGATGAGAGAGGAGAAGCTCAACAGTGCAGAAAGTGGTGAGAAAATTGAACAGGGAAAAATCCGTGTTGAAAAAGGCAAGGTACTGAGTTTGCTCCATCCCAGGGCCCTCCTAATAAGCACTTGTCTGTTGTGCCCTATACCCGGGGCAGAATTTCTCCCAGACATGGAAGCCTCGGAATGTTTATGTTTTCTATGAAATGTAGTAAATGCAAAGCAAGGAATTATGAAAATCCTCTGGCCTTGGTTTGTTCAGATTCTGCTTCAGAGAAGGATGAGTGATAAAGGACAAGGGAGAGAAACAAAGGAAGCCCAAAGGGGAGTTACCCTAGTGCGGAGGTGGCAGAGTCCCTATCAGTCCAGTTCTTACCCGTCCTTCTGAAGCAGATGTCTTTGTCTACAGCGGAATGAAGCTGTTGTAAGAAAATAAAAATGACGTAAATTATAAATAGCAACATGAGATGAGATGAATTTTGTAAAAGCTTTGCCCTTCAAAGATACCCAAGAGGTGCAGCCCAGAATTTGACATCACAGAAACACGCACTTCTTAAACATTACAGAAGTGGAATTTTAGTCATATGAAAGACTGCAAATTAAACATCTTAAAAAAAAATAGAAAAGAGTTACTCTCTTGCAGTAGACCCAAGGACAAGAAAGCAGTAACTGATGCTGTTTTGTTTTTTGGTTTGGGTTTTTTTTCCTTTTGCATTTGTTCTTTTTTTTTCTGTGGATGGAAAGCAAAACAAATCACCTTAAAGTAACTTCACCTTTGTTGTGAATGAGGGGAGCCTGCTTTCTGGCAGCACAGCAAGTGAGTATGTGCTACCCGAAGGGAAGAATCTGCTAAATTTGGTGCAGTTCCCCAAAGGGGAAGAGGCACGACACGAGCGTCAAGCTGAAGCTCTTAACTGAAATAATTGGAGCCCTTTTTCCAAAGGGACAAGTAAACAACACCTCTGACTATCTTGGATCAAGATAGAAACACTTTAGCTCAGAGCATGTGACACTGTGAATTACGAAGGTGCTACTGCCTGTGACCTTTCCTCAAGAGTGCTCATTCCTTTCATGAGGTAAAAAACCAGCAGGCTTCCAAATATGAAAAATGTGTAAGTACTTTTTTCTACTGAGAGGGAATAAGAGTTTTCACAGATTTTGCTTCTCAGACCAATATTTCTCATCTTTCTTTTGAACTCCACAGAAACACTCTGATTTTTCTGATTTTCCCAGTGTTTTGAGCAGTTGAGGCTCTCAACAGATTATCTTGCCCCATATCTCAGGAGGTACTTCTCACGTATATTGACTTGAACACTGTCAAAACTCAGCTTTAAGTGCCTGAATGTCCCTACATAAAGCAGGGTGACCAGGACATGGCTGTTGTGGATGCTGTGCTCTGGAYCACCGGAGGCACCAGCGTCTTGGCAGCGAGGGAGCAGGGAGACTGTGGGGCCTAAGTGAGTGGAGCAGGAGGGATGGGAGAAGCACTGTTGCAGAACCCTTTTTATCATCAATCTATGGCTTTGGTTCCTGGAACTACCCTAATTCTGCAATATCCRATGGATAAATTGGTTCTGGCTCCCTTTGCCATATCTATGGAGCAATGGGATTCGTAGAAAAAGGCCAAGCTCTAACTGGGTGCAGATGAAAATTTGCGAGTGTGGTGGTGTGCATAGTCAGTCTTTTTCAGTTTTTTTCCCATCTTTCAGTCTTCAGGCAAGTCACAAAGAAGGAATATTCTCCTTTCCCTGCTCAGCTGGGGCCTGAGAATAAAAGACACAGTAAAATGGACTTGATTAGCCGTGATCAGGTTCCTCTTCTGTTAAATTACATCTCAGCAGAAGTGGCATCAAGGAGGAAAGGAGCCTAGGGGGATTTTCTTCAAAAAATGCAGCTACAACGCTTCTGTGAAGATCAAGTGTTTCCTTTCCCATCTGTTAATCTCTTCCTTATCTTCTACAGTCCTTCTCCAGTTGCCAAACACCTCCATAAACACATCTCATAGGAAACAGTAATAAGAAAACACAAGAAATTACTAYCCAAGAAAGCTTTTTTCCTTACCTACCTATTTTTGATTCCTTCACACCCTCATTTACAGGACGTAAGYGCTTCAGTGAAGGGACTAGCTCCTTCAGGGCCTTGTTCTTGCTCTCCCCTTTGRCTGCATTTAATAAACACTGACATGCCCAAGCTCCAGCGGCAGCAGGAACCAACATGGAATTTCTCAACTCCGCTGCCATCATACAGCTAATGCCAGGCTGTCACTTCATGCTGAACACACTAATTTTATTTTAGATAACTCTCTGTGGAGTTTTAATAACTTTTAATGCACTTGCCACTGCTCACAAGTGCAGAATGTTGGCAAAAGAGGCTTCATCCAGAAAAAGAAATGTCATGACAGTTATAATCTTTATGTTAGAGGAGAATAGGGCCRTGCAAGTCTTGAGTGGTGGTACAAACGTCGTACAGGAAGCCTGTCAAGCTGCMCTCGGCCTGCCCACAGTTTGGTGGCTGCAGCCATCAGAGCTGTCTGCAGTGGGGCCAACCAGACTTCCCTTCCTCGCTAGTTTTGCTAAGAGAGAATTTAGCGCTTCCCAGAGGTCACTGGATGGCATTTATACCACCCAGCTTAGGGCACCTAGACTCCTTACCTCTATGGACAGGTCAAAGAAAGTGCTCAGGGCAATTCAGAGCAAGATCCCAACTTCAGGGTTTGGATGCACGGCCTAACAGCATGAGGGCATCTGTGTTCATGTTTTATCATGTATTTCCTAGGCAGTGTTATGAGAGTCATAACCTCCAGTGCAATGGACAGGATAATAACACTCCACTTTTCAGGTATGTTTTCTAGAGACACACATGAAAGTCTGAGGTGTCCAAACCCCTTGCTAACAGCATCTATAAAAAAATAAAGGACTAGAACCGAGGTTCAGACAAGTAATCCAGAGACTGCAGCAGCCCAGCGCTGCTCCTCGGGGAGGCAGTAACGAGGTAGCAAAAGCTGCAGCTTAGGGGCACTGAGATGCAGAGTTTTCTTCAGGCTTCTTCCTTCACCGGCGGCCATTTGTTACTCCAGCAGGGCTTTCTGCTCTCCCGGCTGCGAGTCCTGGTCACGCACAGCTCTGACCCGGACATGGCTTTACATAGGGGCACTTCTGAAGAGTAAAAATCATCAGCAAGAGACGCACGCTGTCAAACTTGTGAGTTACCTACAGAGCAAAGGAAAGGAAGGACCAGGCCCCTGCTCAGCGTGTGAGAGCGCCTCCCTGGGCCCAGTGAGCTSTTTACTACGTGCGGGTGCTGCCCGGCCTCCCTCCATCTCTGCTCCTTCACGGAGCTCCGCTTTGTGCTTCCAAGACATCGGCACCGCTTTAAAAATCCCACATACAACACTGATGTGGGGGCACTTTGGTATATGCCATTTCAGTTTTTTAATTAAACTACAAATTGGCCTGGGTGTGATRCGTGCTGAAACAGAGCTGAAACAGAAAGAAAACTTCCACTTTTCAGAGCGAGGCACTTCAGAGGGACCATCGAAAGGAATCCATCCAATTCCTCTGACAAGGCCAACAACCAGGATTCCTGCACATTTCAGGAGGAAGAATAAATGAAGGAGCCCCCTTCTCRTTAAAGCAACCCATTAGCTGCCACATGGGCCGCACAGCACCGAGTCACAGAGCTGCTGCCCATGAAACACCACGGGGTGAAGCAGCAGACGTGAGCCGCGCTGCAGGGTGCAGGAGCACCGCAGACAGGCACACGGAGCAGAGGTGTAGGGCAGAAAAAAGCCCCCCCAAACAAACAAAMCCCCCCAGGATGTTTCTTTCCTTCAGATGACTTGAAGAAAACACAGGTGTGTGTTTCTGACCACAGCTAAAAGCAGATGCTCAAGACAGGAGGAAATACACGATGTAAAAATGAATTCCCCCTCCCATACAGCCCCCCCAGCCACTACTGATCAGTGTGTTGCAACTATTTTGTGGAGGTTTCTGGATCCTAAAAACAACAAGCAAATACACAAGGAGACCCTAAACAAGCTCATTTGTGCTTGCTCATGCTCACAGTTGCTGAAGGGACAAAGACACAGTGGAAAAACAAAAATATTCTTCAGCTTACAGAAATGCAGAGTACTCCACGCACGATGCCCATTCCTTCCTGTAGGATCCCTTCCAGCAGCAGGAATGATGGAAACAAATCCAGGATGTGGGAAGGCTCAGGAAGCTAAGGCAGCAGGCCGTGCAGCGCCATTACTCCGTTTTTGTGCACCTCCAGAAAGGGTGCACGATTTCAGTCACAGGCTGCCAAACCACAAATACTACTTTGTTCTAAAAAGCCTCAGGGCTAAAATCTAAAGTGCTACATCTATTGCTTGCTTTTGAGGCAGTTAATGATGCAAACCTTTCATCAGCTCWGTAACTGATACGTGCACTAAATGACTGACATTTAAAAATATTTTGACAAGGATGAAGGACTGAAAACCATGATATTCAGCACCGTGTTTCTGTTTTGCAGATTCTTCTCTCAGTTTCTCTCTGTGCAGCCACAAGAACTAAAAAGAGGAAAAAGCACCTGTGAAGCATTTCTTTTGTGTCCTAGATGCATTTGTTGGGAAGCCTTTTATTTTTTTCTTCTTTTCTCCAAATCTGGTAGCTTTAGRGAGTCCTCTAGCAAATATCTATTGGGGCTGGGTGAAGCCTATTTCATACCTAATGGACAATAGTGTAATATAGTTTCAAGGTTATTAAATCTTAAAAAAAAGAAAACCCCTGTGGTAGATCCAAGGAAGATTTGGGAGTTCAGGATGTTTCATTCCACACAGTTAACTGACGATGAAATTAAATTTGTGAATGAGTCTCCCTCTAGTGGTTAAAGATCAAATGCAAAATTTTCCATCCATCTTCAATACTCAGTCAGAYGTATTACCATAGGCTGTTCAAATTTTACTGAACAGATAATCTCTATAGAGAGTCAGAAAAGGCGAGCACAGTCTGGTGTCACTGCAGCCACCAGCTTGTTATAAAAATCCCACCCAACAAATACAGGAATAATTACAAACCTGGTAAGGAATATATAATATCCTTTAAACCAAACAAATGGCATGTGATAGGCAGACATGGTTTTATATCAAACTGCAGACTGGGTTTAAGAAAGACCGTGCACTATTTACAGTTAGTCAAACTACACTTGCCAGAATTTAGGGTTTAAGTACAATACAAATGACAGCAGTTTCCCGCAATGCAGTTTTGCTCTGTACAGCCAACAGCCTTCCATAAAAGACTTTCACCCRGGGAAGGAACAACTCCTATCCATAACTACAGTTTCTTCTTATAGTCGTTAAATCAAAACTAACTGTATTGATTTGGACTCGGGGAAATAGGTTCAAGTTCATAAAGCTGTTCAAAGGACTTGATAGATGTGAAAATATATTTGCTATGTCTTTCCTTCTAAACTTAAGGAATAAACAAGGGAAATAAATAAGCTTAAAAATACTATTAGACAGTCTTTAAAGTTTTTAATTAAAAAAATCCTGTCAAACAAGGTGAATATTTACAAAACATCCTTTCACTTTTATCAAAACCTGCTGAACATGTTTTAAAACAAAGAATGAAAGCAGAATACTATACAAATTGAAAGTATAATAAGATATCAACAAATTGAGATTGACTTCATAAAAATTACACCATTTCCCAAATAGGAAAGATAAAATATCAGCCAGCACAGCTTTACTGAATACATGTATTTTCAACAGAGACAGCCTCTGTGTAATAATCTAATAGCCTTGTAAATCATGCTAGTTGAAACCCATTGCTCATTTGCTGAATGGAAACTGCACATTATAAATTTACATAATTTTTCCAAAGGGTCAGACTCCGTCTTTGGGGAGATGCAGTTAATCCACTTGCACTGATGTCAGCTTCCCATTGAGGGACTTTTCTGTGTAAGAGCTTGATTTATGTTACCAAAAGACAAGAATTATTTAAATTCTCCTGTGGGACAAAAAATACAAACTTTTCAATAAGGCAAAAGCCAAATTTAAGAAGGCCTGTATCAGCTTACATAGCCCAAGTATCATTTCATGTTATACAAWAAAAAATAAGGAAAAAACCCAAGACGACTCAAATTAGTCTAGGGAGCAGGAGACTATAAATTCTTCCGAATTCCACCTCCCTGACTGCGTGCAGGGAACCTTTACTCAGCGCTTTCAGAGAAAGGCAGCATTTACCTCATCTAGCGTCCCATATAAACAGAGACTGGCATGCAGGTGACTAGACAGCTTCATTACACATAACAAAACATTATTCTGTACATAGTTCTCTTCCCTGCCACACAGAACATGAAGTATCAGATGACGGATCACCTCCGTCACCTAAAAACAAACACCAACCAACAAAGGAAGGAATCTCCACCTGGAGGCCAGCCTAAAGCCTCCTCTCACTGTGTTACAGGCAAGGCCACGTTGACAGGCACTTGGTTAGGCTGTGCTGCTGGCGACCCGTTGCTGAGAGGCTGCTGGGTGACAGCGGCCGACTCCATTTTGCTGATGTGCGTTATGAAGCGCAGGCGGAGCTTCAAGGCTGGCCTCAAGTTGCAAATGATCTTCTCAACCTGCAAAACAAAAACATTAATAAAAAAAGAGCAGAAATGTATTTAATGAACAGGAATGTTCTGACATATTATACTACAAAAGGTAACATCACACTGCAACAATACAAAAGGAAAAAGAGGAAAAAGATCGACTGAAAAGTGGTATTTATAAGCTATTTAGCATGACAACTTCTGGTTGGACTCCTTAAGTTTATATAGATTCATTTCTAGTTGTTGTTTAAATACTTGAAGAGTAYTGAAAAGCTGAAAGCACTTAAAGCACTCTCAAGCTACACCTTAAATTGCAGACCACAGAAATTAGTCACCTAGCCTGAGACAGTTTACTTATCTCAAACTTAATTGTATAAAACCGTACAAGCTTCCCAACTTGTGTGCATAGAAATGAGTCAACTCTTCAGGGCTTTGTTGTACTGCTACATATGAAGATAATTCAGAAAGAGAGTGAATTGCTACATTGCTATTAAAAAAAGATAAGTATCAATCTCTACTGTTTACTTACCTGCTCTTTCACACTGTCACCTGTAAACATGTACTTCATATGATACAAGAAATCACATATAGGATCCATATAGTTCAGGTGTGGGCTGTATCGATCGGCATTCAGGAGCATTTCATAAAATGCCACTCCAATCTGTTTCAGCAGACACAACAAAGCAAACACTTCAAGGAAAAACAGCTTTCAAAATGTTTCAGACAGGAAATACAGCTAAAGAGTATAATAAACATATGTATTGCTTTTTCAATATAAGAGATTCTTAGCTACTTCGTTTCTTCCAAGGGCAAATGGGTAAGTCTAGCCCACCCCATTACAGTCAGCTAAACCATCCTTTTTTCCTAAGTTAAGTTTGAATCAATGCAATGATACTTCTGTACATTCTGTACAGCTACTGCTTAAACATCATTGATTGCAAAACGTTTCGAGTAACTGCCAGTGTAGTTTGCAAAACTAGACCTGAATAACGATGAGAAACTTATTATTAAGATTTGAGTCTACTAGAAAGAAGACATTATGAATCACTGTGTTTAACCTCCATTTTGGCTTAAACAAGGGTCCAATGCAGTGGTTCAAGTATTCTCCACAAACAGCTTGTGATTAGATAAAGTGTTTGAGGATACCTATTAAGGAAGCGTTACGCACAAACAATGTCACACTCTGGCCATTTAAAAAAGCTGGTGTGAAATTTAAATTAGCTTAAATGACCAACCACAAAGCRCAAGTCATGTGGCATTTGTTGCCCTATTCTGAGGACTGCAACTCAGCAACATTTCCTTAGACCAGAAGCAACTTCTAAGAATCCTGTTATATGATTATTTAACTACCTGATATAGCTTCTTACAGTATCCCAAGTTCCAGATATATCCGTACATTTTGGAGAGGAAAAAAAAAAAAAGAAAAAGAAAAAAGTTGCACAATTCTTTTCCCAGTGTGTGCTTCCCTGCATTTTGTGACTTCTTCCAAAATGATCATACAAGCAAAATCTTTCAGGAAGAATTTGGGGGGGGGGGGGGGGGTAAAAAAAATTGCAGCACAGCTCCTAAAGGGGACCTAGGGAGATGCAGGTTGACATCATCCCCAGCAGAGATTCTGACAACTGGAGATGAAAAAATAATTATTGGCAGAGGCAGCTCTACAGGCCATGTTGTTAAGGCAATAGAAGGAGATGAGACACTCTACTGCCATGTAGGCTTTGCAGATAGTTACTGACAAAAAAGAAATTCAAAGGCYGAGGATTCCCAAGCTTAATTCTTCTTTCTAGAAGGGACTCTGCTGCCTGGGGGCCACATCTGTTTGATTTTTCCTCCCCTGCCCTTACCCACATCCATATGATTGTATGGAGCCATCTATGCTCTACCATCCTTGCAATCTCCAGTTTTTGCAAATCTTCTTTCCTCTGGCTAGAAACTTTAAAAACAAGCAACTGTTCCGATACATATTTTGCATGCTGTTTTAGAGGCAGATAATGTGTGCATTTGGCCTAGACAGCTTGGTTGTGGGTATTTTGGGTTTTACTGAAGCTCGAAGTATCTCATCCTGACCTAAGCTGACAAGACTCCAATTAATTGGGCACCTGGATCCACAAACAGCAGTTGAGCTCCTTGGAAGAAACATGATGCAAATACAGAGTACATGGCTGAATTCGTATCAGAAAACTCACTCAAATCCTGCTTTGTCTTAATTGCAAGACAAGAACAAAATAGGCTGCAGAAGTTAGGTCAAGGGATAACCTTACCTCTATCATGCATCGTGTCCTCTCCTGCTGGAACCGTTGTAGAAAAGGACCAACAAGGTGGTAAACATAGAGTAACTGGAACTCCGTTTTCACTATGGGTATCAGCACTTCTGTGAGGAACCTGCAGGTTTTCAAGACACTCATTACTTGCAGAGGAGTCTCCCTACCCCAAACTCTACCTAAAACACCTAATTCTCTCAAAGATCTGGGCATTCATTTTAGAAAATAGAGTGCAATTCAAGAAACGAGAGTTATTTTAGCAAAACTCTGGAAGACTGGACTAGAAAACACCCCCTTGTCCCAAGGATGCTCACAGTCTCACATACCGAGACTCACATCGTGCTGAGCACATCCTGAGGATGCACAAGCAGAAAGGAGCACCCTCAAGTTTTARCACTGGCATTAAAACAATAGTCACTATTTGACAAGAACACATCTTTAGGGGAGAGCTGTGGAATATGGATGGAATTCTAAAAAAAACAAATTACCAAGTATCTACACCTACTTGGGAATGAGGGAAAGTT
The DNA here is from genome assembly GCF_003342845.1 of Nothoprocta perdicaria. Taxonomy (NCBI): domain Eukaryota; kingdom Metazoa; phylum Chordata; class Aves; order Tinamiformes; family Tinamidae; genus Nothoprocta; species Nothoprocta perdicaria. The sequence goes on along the minus strand of NW_020455777.1, from coordinate 4,265,016 downwards.
GTCCAATGCTGGAATGATGCCAGACGGCATGTGCCAAAGCCAAAGTGTAGCTGCAGCTCATCTCAGAGTAGGACTGGTGACACGCTGTGAAATCAAAGAGCTGGAATGGGTAACCAACCCACTCTGTCTCTGACGTCAGGCTGGGGCTGTTGATAACGTTCACAATGCAGTCATGGAGAACAATCCAGTACGGCTCCTGGGAAAAACACAGGCCTGAATTATTTCTGGAAAGAGCAACATGTAAGGCAGTGCTTTCTCATCTCTTCTCCATCATTGTATTTACAAAATATTCTCAACTACATGGTATTTTATAGCCCTGCCTAGCCAGAAACTTTCTTACAAAGGACAATACATTGCACCCCATATTATAAGAAAAGGATGTGGCGTTATCAGAACATATTTAATCGATTTATATTTACAACAGAGATGAAGATGCAAGGAGAGAAACAGGCAGGACATTGCTGAACTCACAAGCAACTTTAATAAGTAAACAAAAACAAAGTTAGTAGACAGCCCTGATGCTCAATGGAAACAACCATCGAGTCAGTATATTCCAAAGATCAAAGCTACTACAAAAATAAGAACTCTAACATTCACACGTTTGCTTTCAGTCTTTGTCACATCACGTGTATGTTTTAAGGGATACAGAATGTGCAAGTGCTAATGCAAAATAAGCTTTGCATCAGAAACCATACAGATGTTCTCATTTCATCACTTGTTCTCAATTGATACTATGCATTTAACCATGTTTTCAAAAAGAATTTTTTACTTCTTTTCACCCTAGTCTCAAAAACATAACAGAAAAATAAAAATTATGGCTGTATTTTCAATGGTAGTGGAGTAGATAAAGATGTTTTTCAATATACAAATGGCCTTCAGAGGGACTTACTGAAGAATGTACACATGTTGGCTCTCACACTTCAAACTGAAAAAATTCTTACAATGTGCTCTAATTTTGAAGAAGATTAATAAAAATAAAGACACATGGACTCACCGGTAAGGCTGTGATAATTAGTCCAATAGCGTTCATCCAAGCTGTGATGTTCTCCCTTGGCACCAGGGGCTGACTAGAGACAGGGAGAAAGAAAAAAAACCAAAAAGGTAAAAAAAAAGAAAAATGCAAATCCTGAAATTCACAAATGTTCTTAAAAAGAAGGCACACTTACACAGAGAATAGTCCTTGAGAAGCTAAAATTGCAATACAGAGACAGTGACACTGACAGCAAAATGTTGCTCAGAAAGGATTTTGGTTTTGTAGCACATGTTCTTCAAAAGTTTATATTAGCACCAGGAGGGTCCAGAGCACTGCCCATCCCTTCTAGCCCATCTCCTTCTTTGTACTCAAAATCCTGTGGTAAAAGCTCATGAAGTCTCCCTACCCTGCATGAAAGAACAGCTCTTTCCCAGCCTTGGTRCCACTGAAACCAATGGAGAAGTCATCACCCAGAGTGAGAAGTTTCCTTCATTGCTTCAACAGGATCATGAAGGACAACCATTCCAGAGCAGACACAATACTTTCTCTCACAACATGAAAGTCCAACACACTACTTGATCCCTACAACCCTGTTTGTCATCCAAAAATATATATTTTTTGAAAAATTTTGATACTCAAAGTTAAGAAAAAAAAGAAAATGATAATAACAGACCACCTTAGCTGTAGCTGATGTATTAGAACTTGTAGAAGAAGTGTCAGAGAGACAACATACCTCTTCAGCACAACATTCAGCAGCTCATTGCCCACATCCTTCCCTGGAACAGCCAGGGCCATGAGTTCAACGCAGGTAACGTGCAGAGCATGGGCAGCTGGGTTAGGAAATTCATTGAATCTCCAGTCACAATTTGGGAATGGACCAGGTGATTTGCCTGCCATAGGTAACAATGATTAAGGAAAAGAAACTTTCCTATTTATGACTAGTAAAAACAAACTGTTCTAAAGTAGATGCATACACCACACATACAAAATCCAATTGAAGTGAAAGATACGCTGCATAACAACCAGAGCTCATGAAACTAAGACATACGGAAAAAAGTATCATCAAATGGCAACAAATGGTATTCGGGCAGCAAGGGGCACAAAAGGACTACATAAATAATATAATAAATACACAACTACAGGTGTATTGCACATGAAGTGTCACACAAGGGATGTATTTTTCTCATCAAGTGGAAAACACCACCAAACATCCCATCACCACATGGGTTGTCTTCCAAATCAAGACAACAAAGAGACAACAAAAACGATGACGATTTTCTATTCTGCATAATCTGAAAACATTAACTTGCTTCAGTAAGAAGCTGCCCAGCAGATTCTGTTCACTTCATGCAACTTCTTAGTCTTTGAAAATCTTCTGCTTTCCAGAACAAGATTAGTTCACACTGGGTACGTCGAGTAAAGAGGTCCTAACACAGCCAGTGTTTGCATGGAAGTAGAATAGTTAACTTGGTTATTTCAAAAGTAATGTAAAGTAGCTGTATACATAACTGCAATCAATAAATAAAAAGCAGTAATTAAAGTAAATTTAGGTTTGTGTTAAATATGCATTTTCTACTTTTTTTCCCTCCAAAAAATAGAGTTTCATCAGTTAAAAATAGCAAGCATACTGCTCCTGACTGCATACAACCCATTATATGTTGGTAAGTGTGGCACTACTTACAGTATTTTATTCTTAATAACAGTATTAGGAAAAAATGCAATCTCATTTTTTAGCTTGTTATTTAAACATTTATGTGGGAATTAAAATTCAATTGGAAATTCATAAATGTCACTATTTGTATTTTAAAGTGATGCATTAAACTGAAATATTTATATAGCTGTATTATACTTGCTGTTATAACTATATTTTTCCATAATTTATTACTAGGTGAGCATTTTTATTTTTCAAGGAGAAAAATGATGAAATACAAAGAAAAAAACATAGCTTTACTTTCTGCTTCCAAATAATTTCTCAAATTACAAGGAACTGCTCTGTACTGACAAAAGTCACCATCACTAATACTTCATGATCAACTCAAATCAGTTGTCCGCTTACCTAGTTCACTGATTTGACTTTCTTCAGACCTCTAGCAACAAACCATATGGTGCAAATACACTGAAACTAAATWTGAATTTAGCCTGGCAGATTCAGCAACAACAAAGAAAACTCTATTGCACATTGAACAAATAGCAGCTGAACTTTATGTTTTGACGAAACGAAGCTGCGAGATGTTGACACCCCTTATTTGACACAGATTTTAAGGATATTGTCTACCAGCCTTCCGATGAGTTTACAGTAATAAGCGTCGTCAGGAATCCATGGGTTATCTTCCCGGGCGTTCATAGCACATTTGAGGTAAGTGTCACTSAGGCACCAGCCCAGGGGGCGGTTGTCCTTGAGGGAGCCGATGATGGCGTGGACGAGCTTCCTCTTGAGGTTCGTGCGCTCCCTCAGGTGCCTCTCGTAGTAGTGAAGCGTGTTGTACAGGTAGGTCACGGGACGGTCTGGCAGCAACACCAGGGAACAAGGGACAGGAGCAAGGAACACCAGTGAACACAGACGGAGCCAACAAAAACCCCACAGAAATAGCCCCTCGCAGCACGGTTGTGCTAAGAAACACAAAAAGCAACCAAGAACCCTACATGACTTTAGTGCATGTGGGAAGGGCTAGCAGTGGTTAAAGAAAAATCTATATTGCCACTTGTTTATGTATTTATGATAATGCTAATATTCATAAACACTCTACATCATCTCTTCATTTAAGAGGCAGTAAATAGAAAGAAAACAGATATAAGGTGATTGTAAAGACAGAATATTGCTCTGTTATATCGCTCAAGACTTTTAGCAATGTCAGCTATAGCAGGTGCAGTTATATAGGTGTTTAAAAAAAATCAAGGAAAAAAAAAACAAAACAAACAAACAAATACCTTCCAAAACACACATTAAGTTTTTTGAATGTTTTGGTAAAAACAATAGGTGCAGAAACTGTTTTTGTTTTTAACTGTTTCCATCTGGGTCTCACAAATGCTAGTACAGCGAGGGCTCCTGGAACGGAGTGAAAGGGAAATGTGTAAAGGAGGAATGAAAGAGCAGTGGTAACCTGAATAAAAAGAAGTTTGCTATTAGCAGGCTGAAGTTCATTAAGCAGGGACTGTGCCTCTCTGTTTGGAGGTGGATGGGGCTCACAAAAGAGGAACGGGTCACACACCACTGTGTTTGCAGACCGTGGTTGTTGCCAGTGCTCAGCTAGCTCACACAGCCCAGTATTCAATGCCTACAGTATTTTCTTAATAACAATGTAAAAAAAGAGAACAGAATAATCACAACTGGAATAAAGATTTTACATCCGTAGGTTACTCACCATGGAATTTGTATAAACCTCCCAGATGATCCAATAAAGTTTCTAACGATTTGGACACTGGAAGCAATTCCAGAAATCTGTGGATTACAATGTCAAACACTGGCAAAAAGCGCAGGCACACGTTTCCAAAATAAATGGGTAGGTACTGAGGCTGGATCTGAACTGGTGGGTTCACTTGCTCTGCCAAGCCCTCAAAATACAGCTTTTCAGGATATTTCTGGGGGAAAAAAACAACAATAGAATTAAAAGCTCTTTATTTAAAACCATTACGCTAAACATTCAGTACTTGCATTGCTTTAAAAAGACACAATCAKAACCATCACTGTCTGCCAAACATTTTAAGAGGGAGCCCAGGGGAAATTCAGCACTTGGGAAATGCTCTGCAGCACATACTGAGGCTGAACTCCAGGAACGACGCCCAGCTGGGCCCTCCCTAGGAAGGGCTGGAGGGCACTGGAGCCCCAAACAGGCACAGCTCAAGGCTGAGCTCAGCGCAGGCTGTGACTGGAGCCCCTCTGTGCCAGCTCCGCGCCCCAGCAAGGACAGGGCGCTGCAGAGCTCACGTGATTTCTGGATCAACCTCCAGTGCATCTGTTCAGCTGCATAAGAGTTTCCTCCTGAGTACTCTGTATTAATATAGACTACCTTTGGTAAAATGTTCTAGCTGCTATAGCCTTTTCTAGCCAGCAGAACCCACTGTATTTGGAGCAACATTAAAATCTTAGAGTTCCTCTTCCCTAAGATGATGTGGGTCTGTTTTTGACAAACAGGACAAATTGAAAGAGTTAACATTTAAAATAAAATGTAACAATAATTACATCTAGTTATAAAACACAAGAAGTACACAAAGAAAATAAGTGAATTTTAGTAAGCTCTAGACATTAAAAGTGACTGGATTTAGAGGAGTGAGAATCTCTAACCAAACTAGCTGCTTCTATTTTTGAATATCACTGTATTATTATTTCAATGGTATTCCATAAACACACAAGATTTTATTCTAGCCCACACAAACTGCTAGAAATAACTCCAAAAAGTTTTCAGAGCAGTCCTATAATTTTAAAAACAAAATATTCTTTGGCTAATCTGAACTCCACAGAAAGTATAATAAGAAAGATAGCTTTTTTACCTTGTGATAATTCATATGCTTAGTATGCCAGTCATTCTGCAGCCAGTGCTCTGGAGAATTCTCCTTCACAAAATCACTCACTCTGTTTCTGAAGTCATTAGGCTTCAGTAAAAGTAACTGAATTATAAAGTAGCAGACTTGAGCTTCATTTCCCTCATGGCTACGCATAGCCTTTAAATACAAAGAAACAGAAAACAAAGGTTTACAACTGATGCTACTGTCTGCTTTACAACCACTAAAACACCAGCCAGACAACCTGGTGGCACATCAGACACATCTGCACGCAAATTCACACTGAACATATGGTCTCTCAACTGTATTTTGGCTGTGAAGACACTGRACAGAAGCAGGCTCCACCACCTGCTGTGGAAAGCATCCATCCCATTTTCAAAGCCCCATGCAGAAAGTCTCACAAAATCCTGAGTGACAAGTTGTTCAAGAACTCCAGGTCTCTTCTGCATGCCCATCTCTCTGTAGGATACCCCACTAATGGTGAGGAAAGCAAGCCTGCATACTTCAACATGTTTGGACTTCAGTTTGAAAATATCAAACTGAAATCAAAACAGCATTATGTTAGGGAGAGACTTTAAAATGTAAGTAAAGGATAATAACTCAAGAAATATTTAATTATTTGGATARCTTCATTATTTTGCAACGGCAGGCTTGCAAAGCAAAGGCTCTTAAGCAAAGACAACAGTCTCTAGCAGGTACATTTGTTTCTGAATAATGGCTGGCCAGACCCCTTGCAGAAAGGATTGACCAAGTCTGAAGTCAAAAGAGCCACAGCACTAACAATAATGTCAAGAACTTATGCAATGTAATAAGGCCAATTGTTGCAATAATGCRAATGTAATAATGCCAATTTAATGGTTTACATTATAGAACCAGATAAAGCTTCCCCTGAAGACTCAAAGAATAAAGAATTTTCTGTCCCTAACTGAAGCAATACATTATTTTTACTTGATTGGATTAGCAAATAGTCACTATTAAACCAAACAAAATACCAATGCATCTTTGAAAAGATGATTCCTACAAAACTGACACAGAAAGCAATGACCAAGTATTGCTTCAAGAAACCTACTGCTTCTTAACTTTTAAGGCAGTACTTACCAAACACAGTATCAACCGATCCAATGTTACAATGTTGTATTTCCACACCATATCATTGAGTATCTCAATGCATTTGTTGAGCTGCTGGCCTCCCGCTGAGGTGGAGAACTCATACACCAAGAAATCTGCAAATGTCCTGACATGGGCCACCAAGGCCCGGGCCCCAATTCTTTCCAACACTCTAAATGGAGAGAAAGGAGAAGAATAAAGTCTCCATTTCCTACTTGTGTCAATTCTTGAAAAACAACAAACAATTTTTATTATCCTTTATACATTTCTAATTTGTCCATTTTACAAGAGTGAATAGGTTTTATACAAACATTTTCTTGAAACAAACTCACTCCACCAAGCACAGCAGTAATRTATGGATACTAACTAGATGAAACCCTTCAAGTTCCCAAGCATTTGGGTAGTGTTCTGCTCAGACTCCACATGTTACCCAAGTACAACTGTATTTGTAAATTATACATCACCTTTGACAATCTTCTGCAACTTACTATTATTCTTCCGCAGTGTGTGTTTTAATATAAGCACAGCATTAAAACTTGTTTTTTCCTTACTGCACAAAAGATTACCGCATTTTCCCCAAATAAAATTGTTTCATACAGACAGACCTTACAAGGCCTGAAAAACGAATCATCTGTTTTTCATTACTGTGGAGATGAAGTTTTTACTACTGAGTACAAGTACAGATACTCTCAACACTATGGCTTCTAAAATAATTTTTATCTTAAGCCAGCACAGCAACTTTGGTTAATATTCAGACTTTATTATCAACAACAACAAAAATAGTAGATACATGCTTTATATTTTTTGATTACTGTTTGCAATTGTATGAAATCTTGCTTCGTTACAAATTTAACTCAAATAGCTGGTATCCTTGTCTGTAATTCTCTCCTCAGGAGGAAGATTTATTGCTGACTTCTACATGATAAAATACCTACATCCAAGGGATGGTATCAGTCTTAAATACTGGTCTATTACCATATGTCTTAAATATTACCAATCTGGACATATAGACTAGTCTTAAATACTGGTCTATTACTATATGAAATAGACATAATTAACATGTAATAGATATATATATATATAAATATATATATATATATATATAGCTCCACTTCTTTTTTCCACTCCCTGGAATTGTCTTAAAAAAAAAAAAAAAACATCTAAATTGCAAGCTGCAGGTACTCAAAACTGAAGCTTATTTGCTGTGATACCTTTGAAACTGCAGGTGTTTAAGCTTACCTGTAACCGATCTGATTAATGTGATCAGTATCTAACAGCATCTTCCACAGGAGACAGAGGAAAAGGGGGGGTGAGCCTTGCACAGAGAAGTGGGCAATGATGTCGTTCTCGTTGGTCATGGACTTCCACTTTCGGTACTCCTCCTCCACGTTCTTCTTCAGGTTAAAACGGCTTTCCTGGGGCACGTTGTTCTGCTTGAAGAACACCTGAAGCACAGTAGGCTTTGTTACGGTGCACAGCTGGAAACCTAGAATATGCAGCTTTGCTCCGACTTCATTAGGACATCTTACAGTTTTTTACTTCCACGTGCCGTAAAACAAACTACTAGATGGGGTCATGGCTTCACTGTGACATGACAGCAATTGCCTTGTCAGTATTATGTGACAAGTTGCCATGGTGGAGAAAAGGTCTGCTATAATTCTTCCTTTTATTCTTATTATTTTTTTCTTCTAAATCCAATTTACCTCCTACTGGCAGCATCAGCATGCTAGAACTTGACCCCAGGATACACCAGAAGCATAATAAGTTTTTGAAGAAATATCACTGTTAAAAACAAATAGTTTCTTTAGTGAACTGAGATTAAAGTATCCCATACAGAAGAATCCTATCAACTAGCAAAAAGCATAGGATCCTGTTAAGAGCATAAATTCTCCAAGTTTCTAGGTAGAGGAATGGCTGCTTGAACCTATTACCTGCAAAGGAGCTGGGAAACAGCTTAATGTGTGTGACGCCCAGTTATGAGGAGTGAAACTCATGATGGTCTGCAATATGTCCTTGCACCAGGTTCCCTGAATTGAATCAGAACCTGTGAAAAAATCTAAAGGAAAAAAAAAAAAACATTCAACATGAATGACGTACATTGATATGAAAAACTAATATCATAAATCCAAAGGTATTCCTTTTGTAGCCACATGATTACAGATTTTGCTAGTTCAAAATGGTTATCTTTATGGCCAATTTCCCCCACTCTCCTTTTTTGAGTCTTATTTGCTCCGTGGAACCAGCTGCACAGCATCTTTTTCATGGTGTTAGCAATAATTAAATTATTTTTAGGCTTTCAGCTGAAAATCAATCAAGCACRATTTTAAGGCTTTACATTTAATTTCCTGCAATGCAAATAAAGCATGCTTTTCCTGATGAACTGATCAGACCTAATTTTGAAAACCCCAAGGAAGCTAATCATTATGAAATTGCCAGATGCCRTTTGCACAGAGCTGCTTTGAAGAGAGTGCTCAGCAACACCTTCCCGATTAAGCCAAAAAATAAAACAAAAACACAACTCTAAGCACCACACACATATACAAGTGCTCTTTCTCCCCATCCACCAAAATCCCTGATGTAACATTGAAGGTTGAGCAGAGATTAAACAAAAAAAGGAAAAAAAATGTCCTAACATGACTCTTCCCTTTTATTTTTTGCCACTTTTGTGATGTCTGGTTGTTCTAATTCTTCAGAGAGTCTCCAGATTAGAACTGCATTTCTTGTGTAAATGAAGGAAACAGAAAAATATCTCCCTGAATGCTGAAAAGCCCTGACCTCTGCCACTGCAAATTTGTTAAACATTACACTAAAATATGTTATTAAACATAAACACTAAAATATGCTGAAAATGCCTTATTCCCTTCCCCAACAAAATAAAGCCATAACTTGGACGTTTTCTTAAAAGATAAGCTATAAAGAGGAGGTGGCTTCTGCATCAGCAACATACTTGTGCTGAACATTCCATGTTATTAGGGCAGCTACCAGTAAACTGGCTCACTGAAATAAGGAAACTGGAAATGAAGACAGTGAGAAAAAGCTAGTTATAAGGCAGCTGCCTACTAGATCAATTTTTAAGCAACTTCTGACCGGTACTACTTTAATAATAACATATTCGCCTAAAAATGTTGCCAATATTTTGAAAGAAGATTAGATTAGACGTCAAAACCAGAAACTGATGCAAAAGGTTCTACTACAGTGGCATCTCGGGGACACTCCACTGCACGAGACGCTAGGGAAAGGGCTCGACCTGCCCTTGCCCGGCGCCCCAGGCGCCGCTCTCACCCGTCACATGCGTCGCTCTGGCCAGCGTGAGGATGAGCGCCCTGTTGAGCTCTTCCGACTCGGCCGACAGGACCGTCTTGGGGTCGCTGAGGAAGCGGGTGAACTGCGGCTGCACCTCGGAGCTGCCCAGCGCTGTGATGAGCCGCAGCGCGGTGCTCTCCACGCTGCAAGAGGCGCACAGCACAGTGAGCRCGGGGTACCCACACGGCGGCTTCCGAGACTGCAAAACACTCGCGCCTGCTCTGCCTGTTGCTTCAGCTAATCCAGAAGTACTTTATTTAAAAGTGATATTCTTAGCCCTTGGGAAAAATTAGCATTTTTTGCCATTCGATAAATTTATTTTCAACAATTTAATTATATTATTTCGGGAAAAAAAATCTATAAGCTGTTTTAGCTATTTCTGGATAGCTGTATTTTAAATATATTTAAAATTCAAGTCAATGAAAAAGAGTCTCAAGTCACTGCAATTTGGTGCTCCCTCCTTTRATTTCCTTTTGAACACCTTTGCTGGACTAGCAGACACGGATACAAGAATAAATAAATAAATACATACAAGAATAAATAAATACAAGAACAGAAGAAAAAAAGCAGGAACACGAAATGGGAAGCTGCAAAACAACCTGCCTCCTGAGAGCAGACAGCACTAATCTGTCCTCATTAAAGTAATCAGGAAGCACTGCTTTTGATTTCAACTTTGTTTTTCACTGTTACAGTTGGAAGTGCTTCTCACGCTAGTTAATTTGAAGCAATTTAAGAAACTCTTACAAAACTGCCTCTCAAATCTCAAAGCTATTGATCAGTTAACTACAGCCTAGCTGTGCACATCTAAGCAAACAGATTTATTCCCAAGTCCCGTATTTCACACTCGACACAGGACAAAATTTTAGTAAATAAAAGTAAGACCTTGAAAGTAAAAAGGAATATGCGGAAGTCAAAAACAGTCAATAATAGGAAGACTAATGCCATTTTACTACTCCTTGTTTCATTTTCTTTGCTCATTACTCAGGCTAGAGAGTCAACTCAGCTCCAGTAAGGGAACAAGCACCCGTGACGGGAGGACAGAAGCCAGCAGCCCCCCGGCAGGGCGGCCAGTCACCCTTTTTTGGCGCTGAGAGCCTCTCCAGCAGCACCGGCCGCCCCAGCCGCGGCACAGGCAGCTGCCAGCGCTTCCCGACACGACGGGGCCGCTGCTTCCTGATGTTTCAGGCGGATGAGGCTCGCACAGGGCAGCCCTCACTCACCACAGATGCAGCTGGTTCTGGTTAGTCTGCGGCACAGCGGCCAGGGAATGGAGGTGGCTGAGCAGCTGCACTCGGTAATGGGGCTGGATGTGATGCATGCGGTAGCTGAACATTTCCAGCAGAGTGTGCAGAATCCCCCAGGCGTGCGACTTGAACACCGTGGGCAGCAGCTGACCTTATGGAGAACAGAGTTGGTAAAACACATTTTCCAAGGGATTACTCTCTTTAAAACATACTTAAGAGTACACTGTGGGCAGACAAATACATTGAGCTGCAAGTCAGATATTCAGTTTGGTAACTGCAGTGCTTCTATAGAGTGTATGTRCAAGAAACTGTCTTTAGAGGTCCTAAAAGCAGACAGCTGAATAATCCTGAATAATCTTTTGACTGAACATATATACAGGAGACATCCACATCAAAAGTGTGCAATTAAACAGACTTGCGTCTAATTTAGTAAGAATTTTTAAGAATATCTACAAGCATATTTTGCACATTGCAGCTAACTAGAAAATCTCTGACCATCAGAGTTCCCACAACAGGATAGCATTACACTTACTGCAGTTTACTGCAGCATTAGGGCTAAAATTATGGTTTTATTTATATAGATAGATAATTTATCTATGTACTCATCATATTGCATCATTAGATTTTGCTTGTTTTTTTTCTGTGGCTTGCAGTTACCATTCAAACAGAAAAACGTTACTGAAGGGGAAGAGGGAAAAAAAAAAAATCTGTCTTACTGATAAAGCCTTTGATGCCCAATGACTCTATTTCCATATAAACCAACAAACGGCTGTAGGTTTCCACGAGAGCTGGTGCCAAGGCCAGACTAGATTTGGCATGAGCCAGTTTAATCACCCTTGTAGCTATGCTATGAATCAAGCTAGAGGAGAAAAACAAAACAAAAAACAAAGAGTATTTCTGATTAAAAATTATGTACTTGAAATTTAAGGTTTTTGTTATATAAATCAACAGTCTCACACAAGATATTTTGAAACAAAGAGAAAACTTCCCTGCTGACAATTAGTTATATAAGGACTTACAGATATAAATACTCTCTCCCAAAACCAACCAACAAAAACCAAAAAAAAACCAAAAAAAAGCATAATCACAAAAAAAGTAAAAAAAAAAAAGTACAACTAACAACAACAACAACAACAAAATACAACTGACTGCATCCTGTACCTCATTTTGGCATGAACTGTGAGTGAATCCAAGAGGTTCATTGGCAAAGGGGTGATAGAGCCTGATGCCATGCAATTAGTCCCTGGAAGAGGGATCCTCATATTGCCATTTCCGTAAATGGTCTCCACCAGCACACCCATGGGCAAAGTGAAACACTCTGAATTGGTAGAATATGCATTGCACAGCAAGGCAATCTTGTAGTCATTCATCTGCAAGCTTTTGTTTCTCAAACTCTGTTGCAAGAACCTGCATATCAAAGAAAGGTTAATCATTAAGGGGGCATGGAATGGAAACCAAGCAGAAAACACACATTTTGCACGGTTACAGTCACAAATAACCCCTGTCACAAAACCACTGTAAAACAGTAGGAAAAACACACACTCATCAATCATACCACATTAAATAACTAGATCTTAAGTCCCAGTTAGTTTAATTTCTTACTTCTTAATAAAAAACTTAACTTCTTAATAAAAATAAAAAACCCTATCCACTACTAAATGCTCCAGTAGCAGAGCTGTAGAAAAATCACATCTTGTCTGAGGTTGGAAGGGTCCTCYAGAGATCATCTAGTTCAGCCTCTCTGCTCAAGCAGGGTCATGTCCAGGAAGGTTTTGGGCATCTCCAAAGGAGACTCCACAACTTCTCCAGCGCTCTGTGGCCTTCACAGCCAAGGAGTTTTCCCTTGTACTCAGATGGAACTCCCTGGGTTTCAGTTTGTGACCGCTGCCTCTTGTCCTGTCGCTGGCCACCARCTAAAAAAGGTGGCCCCATCCCAATGCTCTCCCTTACGGGATTTATGTGCTCCAGTAAGACCCCCCTGCTCAGCGTCCTCCAGACTTAAGAGACCCAACTCTCTCAGCCTCTCCTCAGAAGAGAAACCCTATTTAAATACATTTTAAAAACCACCTTTATAAATTAAAGCTACACTGCTTATCATACRCAAACTACCACATTTCTTTCCTTTCAAATAATAGCTTAGTAAAACAGAACAGTCCATTTRTTTCCTGATTCTCCATCACTAGATGCTCACAGTTGTAATGCATCATTTAAAGTGTCATAACAGCATTTAAACTTTTATGAAGTATTTTGAGTTTGAGCTCTTAGCACTGTTTGGCCCTTTGATTAGCCCTCTTATGGAGTGACTGAAGAAATAAAACAGTATCCCATCGCATAGGACCTTATGAATACAGACCTGGAGCTTCTTTTCCCATTACGCCTAAAAACAAACGAACACACAGACACACAGACAGACACACACACACACACACACACACACACACACACACACACAAAACCTACTCATGGTGAAGCTTCAGAGAATGGGGAATGGGAATCTGTAACTTGGAGTTATCACTGTGGGCCTTCCGATTCAGATGAATCCAAATACAAGTCATCGCAAACGCGTGAGTTGACTGGGGCTTGTTAATATCAGGTACAGGAATACACTAGAGAAAAACACAAATGTACATAACATATTTGCATGTATTTATATACAGAAAAACAACTTAGACAAGTAACATTCTCAGTTCTTTTTCTATCTTCCAGCACCATAAACAAAATATTGAAGGGACAGACAGTATTCTTATGCAATTCTAACTCAAAATACCTGGAGGATAATACTACCTTTATTATTATTATCCCTAAAACAGAATGAACCATCTAAAAGCTCAGCAAATATTAAAATTCATATACAAATTCAAGGCATGCTGTTACAAAAGTATATACTTAGACTTGCCTAAGATATGATTCAGAAATAATTATCATACATACATCATAGTAAYGTCCAGAGTAGGTATTCAGTGGTTCACTAGTATTTTCTGGATATCTAACATTTCTAGCATTAGAATTCTCACCACTAGAACCAAAGGTCAACAGCCTTCCCATTAAAAGGAGCATACACACCCTAAAACTCAAGGAATGTGGGGGTTACACGCTCTAGTATATTCGTGCAGCTGAAATAGCCATTTTGTCTCCCTTTTTTGTGCAATAACACCCATCTATTAAGATCTCAGGTGGAATAATAATTGAATATTCATCAGTTTCAAAGAGAGGACTTACTTCCTTCTCAGGATACAGGAGGTCAAAAAGCTTCATCACTGGGAGGAAGTCGGCCAGCGCGTTCTTCTGGATGCTGCCGGAGATGAACTGCAGCAGCACCCACATCAGATGGTCTCTTCCTTTAATGAGGCCCCGGCCTGCCAACTGTTAAACACACTCAGSAAGGGACAGATACCGCACCAAGCAACACCACTGCAAAGATTCCCATGAGAAGAAAAGGGCAGGCTAAAATAGTTCCAGTTTCCACCCATTACTGTTTCAGCTTGAACKGAAACGCAGGTTTTTGGTAAAAGGGCAAAACGGGCACCCTGGTCCTAACAGAGGGACACTACCCAGGAGGGTCACAACTATTAATTTAAATTCTGGTAGGACTGAAAACACATTCAGCACKTGAGGGTCACAGTTCTGAAAAGCAGAAACTAGATGTGTTGTGTTGTAGCCCTGTAGCCAGGTCAACAGAGCTCTGCCACCTCTAGCTGGCAGTGCCATGGGCTTTACATTAACTTTGTATGTCTCACAACCAGAATATCAYGGGCTTGTTTCACCAGAGCCTAAATAAGGATCATTATAGGACAGCAACCTTAGGATTTTGATGCAACTACTTTTCTGGACAACAAAAAGTATCCTACAATGTAAAACGCACCATACATCGTAAATTCAGATGTTACATAGAACCATGAGCCCATGAAGACGAAGCAAAGTGGACTGAGTTTTAAAAACCATCTAAACAGCTTCAAGTGAACCCTGGAGTGARGGGAAAACTCCTCTTTTCCTGCCATCGAAATCAGAAACTGTATTATTGCTAGGAACTAGCAGTAACTAGATAACTTGGACTACAATTGCTAATATCACWGTAACTGGCAAATGATTTCACAAAACACACTGCAAGTACTTTCATTAGACCAACCAGCCATAATTGTGCATCTGTTTACACTGTATGTTTCTTTAGCTCACAGGAACTGTAGTTACATTTTAAAGCCTGGCTGGAATTTGGATGCTATAGCATAGTATYCAGGTCATTTGAATTATGCCACTTTATATCCTGATGCTATCTACTTATATACTATGTGTCTGAATATAACAGAATATCCTATAACTGGATACACTGTAAGAGGACTCAGCTCACACCATGCAACTGGAGTTTATCAGAAATTTAATTCTTACACACCAGATTCTTTCAAAACGAATGGGTGTCCCCAATGAAGTGCGTCTTACCAAGCAGGAGCGACACAAACAATTTACCTTTTGGTGGAGTGATAGGACCATATGAGGAAAACTTGCAAACTGAAAGAGCACAAAGAAAATAAGCTGGCTGGACAGATGCTGCCACAAGAGCTGGCTGGTTCCACCATCRTCAAACTTCTCTTCGGTCTCTGATCGTTCCATGGCATAAACTACCAGATCCACCAGCTGGTCCTCCAGCACAGGACAGCGCTGCTTGTGCTGCAAGCAGAGATCAGACACAGTAGTCCACAAGCCTTGCAATTAATTTCAGAGCTACTGCAGTTGCAATGACAGTACAGTCTTTTGACAGAAGGCTGGGAAGCATGAAATGAAGTCTGAACTTAAGTTAAGGATAAGCCACTGTATTAAAGCTGCACTATGTTACAGGTCACAATGATTTTTATAATRCACATTATGTAATTCCCTACTCAATCTCAAAACACAGATCAATGCCCAAGTAATATTTTCTAATTAAATACATTCATGGAGAATGTTATAAGTCTATACTGTTATTTCAGGAAAAAAAAATCATTTTCTTTTAATATCACTCCCCTCTTTTTTTTTGAAGTCCATTTCAAAAAGTAGGGATCTACATAAAGAAAGAAAAATTATCAAGTATAACACCTAAACCAGAGGAAGCAACCCAATACACAGTAAAGTTTCTAAGGACTATTTCTTCTCTTTCTACCTCTCCTTTTGGGCACAGCCGCAATTAGCAGCAGAATTCACATCTGGTTAGTATCCCATATCAGCTGTCCCACTGACATGGCAACTTTGTACAAGGTAACGCTAAGGCAACGTGAAAACAACTTGACAGGAGTGGTATATATGGTGGTTCTAAATACTTTACAGAACGGAAATTACATATTGCAGTAACGAGCTCTTCAGACGTTGGATTTAGACTGCCACAGTCTTCACAGAGACCTTTGCATAAAACACAGATCATTTAAGTTATACCATCTTTGGTGACTTATAACAATCACTCACAAAAATAACACGTTATATATTCATAGTGTGCGTACATACACACTACCTATAGGCATTACTACTATAATATTGTATACTACAGGTATTCTACTAGCTGTAGTATGGAACTCAGATTATTAGTCTTAACTTTTTAATCCTCATGGATAAGTGCAACATGGCAAGAACCTCGTAGTACTCTGCATTTACTTGTTTACACTGGTACAAAACACTACTAATAAGGTCAAAAGTGTGACATTAAACACACTTCAGCCACTGCAGGTACTTTCRAAATATCAAACCTCCATTTGTGTCATTATGATCTTGATTTAAGAATGGTCACATTTATATTTTCTACGCCTGATGCCTGTAACATAATGTAGCCTTAAAGAAAACATTATTACTTCAATGATACAAAAGAAAAGGAACTGCTCAAAATCTAATCATGAAAACGCAGTCTCCCTTTCTAGGGGGAAAGGCAAAAAAGCAAAAACCCAAAACAAACAAGTCATCCAAATACTCATAAACCATTTTAGGGCTGCCTTAGATGAGTTCTTATGCTTATTAGCCAGGCAGCCTAAAAGTCTTTTTATTAATAGTAAATAATAATAAAAAGATAAGAACGTTTCTGAAGGGAGATGCTTGTTCTACCATTTGCCAACGACAGTCTTTTGCCATGAAAAAGGGATTCTCTTCAAATCAAAAATATAATGCAAGACTGCAGAAACGTGACCGAACGGCAGGAGCAGCATCCCCTGTGGCACAGGCTCTTTGGCAGCTCCAAGTGCAGGAAGCCACCGTTGCCGTCGCCGTTCCTGCAGCGGGCTGCTCAACACCAGCCCCCACGTGAGCGAGAGMGAGCGAGCGAGCGCCCCAATTCCTGTTTCCCCTTGTCCTGCAGCGCGCAGCAGCGCCGCTGGCCCGGAGCAGCCGCCTTGCAGGCCTGCAGAGCGCAGCCCCAGCACCACCGGGGAGAATCGCTGCGTCCCCCAGCCCGCCCCAAAGCCACTAATTATGAAGCAGAGCAGGGTGCAACAGACAAGACTACAACTAGTTYATAATCTAGCATGCAAAACTACTGTGTACAGGGCTTGAAATTTCAAAGTTTGCTAAGCACGGGGTTAAGAGTGTCCGAGAGCCTAAACACGTGAGGCTCTATTAAAGTTATTCAAGAAATACAATGGAAAAATATTACTGTGAAAAAGAAAGCCAGAATTTCCAGTAGGAATTTTCACTATCCTGTTTAACTCTGCGACTGGTTTTAGGAGGCAGAAAATTCAAAGAATAAATTGATACGTTATACTGAAATCACATTTTTTTCCTCCAAGAACAATTTCTAACRGAAAATTTAGCATAATTTAGCATTGTTTCACAATCTGTATCAATTCTTTTAATTCTCCAGTATTATCCTCTCTCCTCAGTGAATATGCTTGTTGCCTAAGGTTTGTAAGTAAACTCTCAGCGTGTTCAAGAGAAGTAAGATATTGTGCTTATCTAAGAGCCTGCAGGATTGGGGTCTTGCTTTATTAACTACTCCTAACTGAAAGATAACAACTCAGTATGTATTGAGATACAAGGATAAAAACCTAAGTGAAAGCTGATGATCACACAAATAAATAGGAATTTATGTTTTGGTATGCCTAAAACAAACTGTTTCTGATTATATATTGGAAAAACAGCAGCCATAACGATAGTATTTTTGTTTCAAAAAATATTTAAAGAAAAGGGTTTTTTTTTTGTAATTTGTTTTAATAAATGTATATACTGCTTTTAATTCTGTAAAGTCTTTAAAGAATTTCAAAGATGTAACCTCACAGCAAATCTTATTAAACTAAAGAAATACAGAAAATGACTGCTACTATGACCAACGGATACTGACATTTCTCTTAAGACCAGTCCTCTAATGGACCAGTGGCACTTTTTTTTYYTTTYMRKWRRWYMRKYCYWAMMRSMAMMAAAAAAAARRRRAAAAWWAARKWWTYCCYWAAAAAAAAAAAAAAAAAGTTGCTGAGGCTATATGCAAGCTACTATGGCTTTCAAAGACTATTGAGAGCTATTGAGAGATAATTTAGCTCAAAAATATTTAATAACTACAGTCTACCTACATTTAAGAAATTAATTATTGAGATCAAATTTTGGAACCCAGGGTCACTGTAAAAGTGTGTCTCAAAAAGTCAAATTCAAAATGCATAAATGAATATGCCTCAAGTAGCTGACAGGAGAGAGAATAAGAGAGACCTCTCAGTTTATTTTTCCAAAACAGCCCTGAAGCCTGGTGCTTACGTAGCGTCAGGTCCTCTTTCAGCCAAGTTCAGTGGACATTCTGAAGTTCTCATTAAAAATGGAGTGAGATTCAACATGGAAATYGCATTTAGGTATCATGAAAAATAAAGTTATTGATTCTTTGGTCTAGGTACCTTGCTATGACAAAACCAGAAAGTACCCAGTATCAAAATACTAGTAAGGAAAAGGAAAGCAAAATTCTGGATACTGTGTCATGTCATTCCTCTCATTTGAAATTTTAACTTCCTTTCCATAGTGTGCGGCCAAATATGAAATACAACCTTCCCTGGGCAAATTCTGCTGGTTTGTAGCCATGCCAGAAAATAACTACTTATTCACATGGACAAAATACAGTATAGATRATTTCCCACTCAGAGCTGCAGATCACCACTGCTTGCTTAAACAGCCAAGTATGCTGCTTAAAAAGCAAATTAACACAATATGTGCTAATTAAAAGTGTGTATAACATTATAGAAACAAAACACCTGAGAATTACTTTTCACTCCAACTCACAGAAAACTAAGTTCAATATAAGCTTAAAGTCARTCATTTAGATGACTGCAGTGTCATCTAAACTTTAATTATGGAGGAAGGACAGTTTCTTTTTTATGCAAGCCTGCACATACAGACAACGTGAAGATGTAAACCAAAATTTTCAAGAGCGACTTCATCATGACTGGCTGAAGACATTAGTAGAGCTATATTTTAGGTAACAAAATTTTTGAGTGCTCTGAAAAAGAGTCTCTAAACTGAATCATTTGGCCTGAGTAACATTAAGCTGTTAATCGCTTTTCAAATAYAATTTGTTACACATCTTCACATGCTTATTTAAAGCTAAATAAGTATGGGAAGAATTAACACAAATAACAGCAAAATAGAAATTGACCAGTTAACAGCTGGACTTAAAGCCATGTATTTGATACAGTATAACAGTCATGTCCTAAAAGCCCCACAAAAAAACCCGTATCCTCATGGGAACGTGTACAAAGCTATAAGCGTATCAAACAACCTTCGTGTTTCTCTCTGCRAGACTAATGGGACAACTAAATTTGTACTTTTTACAAAACGCAAAGAGGCTTTAAACATATTTCTAACATAGTTCTGCTTAATTAAACCAGAACCCAAGAATTTAACTGTTCATCTTCAAGAATATTTGTCACCTCAATTATTTTTTGTGAATTCAGTATTTGTGAATTCCCGTTTAGCTGAACTGTACTTAGTCTGTGACACCAAGAGAGGCAAATGAAGGCTCTAATCCTGCAACCAGATCTGTGAGAACTGCTGACGTGGCCTACACGATGCTTCACTTAAATACAGAAATACCTGCAGAGCAACTATCAAGCCCTGCTTTTTATTTATTTTGAAACAAGCTTGGTACTATTTGCACTTTTACATAGTAGTTATTACCTGTGCCCTTCAAGTCACACAGGTTAGCTCAGTTGAAAATGTGCAGATTACTTATGCTATGATGTTTCATTAGGTGGTTACATTTACAAACACAGCCATAACAAGGAGTTAACTTGCAACTAAACGTAAGGTTTTTTTTTTTAATGTTTTCCACAGTTTTAAGCAGAGTATAACAATATTTAAATAGAACACTCAACATTTCCTCTTCTATGCTGCTATGCTTCCCTACTTGTATGTTCACTGGCAGATCTTCATCAGACTATGTATCTTTATGCTGCTGCAATGGTAGTAGCACAGCTATAGTTCACGTTCTGTCAGCATTTCCTTTATAAGTTACATTCTTCAAGTTTGTTCCTTAGCCATAAAAAGTCATGGCAGCTTGAAACTTTGTGTAGAAACTCCTATACTAGGGAACAAATTTTTAAAAGTGTACTTCAATATACTTCAGTTCATAGCTTTAACTGAATTTCCTTCAGTTATTTTTGCAGGATGGCAAAGTAGGAGTTAAAACTAGTGCTTTTAAAAAKCAGCCTTTTTTGACCTAAAGGCACAGACCATCAATAAATAGTTGGAAAAATAAAATCTGTTCAATAAATATTTTAGTCTTAATCTTGTATTATTTATCAGCTACAAGATTCACAGTGGAATAGTCCAAATGTAGACACAGAAATAGACAGTGAATGCAAATATTACTCATTAGAGCACCAAACCTAGCAGCTCATTCCCAAGGTTTACCATTTCAGCTGCTTTAAAAATTTCAAAAGATTGCTGTACGTGACACAAGGGTATTGTTTGCTACGATATATCTGCACATTCAAAATCTGCACATTCAAAAAAAAACATTCTCCAAATCCAGAAATAGTGTTATTTTATTTTACCTAAAATGAGAAGTATACACAAGGTTTCAGAATCATGTAAATTTTATAGTCAAGTCACAAACCTGAAAAAAGCTTCTTAAATGGAAACACTGACACAACCTTCACTATAGTATTGCAAACAGCAACGCTATTTTATAAATCTCAAATGATTTTTTAAAATAGGTGTGGAATTGCTTATTGTAAAAGAAGGGTTCAGCTATAAACATAGGACCTATCTTACAAACAAAGCCCACTTGGTTGATTTGCTCGGGCCATGAATTGGTTACAAGTAGTCAAATTTCGGAACTATCTTTCCCCTGGTATTTGTATCATTTTTTTTCAACCTAGATTAAAAAATATTAGAATTTCATCTCGAGAAGTTTGTTACAGAGGTTTCCTGATAATAAGGGAACTCCACTAGTAAAGCTCATTTCTACAGTGGTTGTATTTACAATTTTACACCTTTTCCCTCTGTGCAGGGGATGATTTTCCACTCACATAAACAAATCTGAATAATCTCTCCTCATCTGAAAATTCCAGCAGAGTAGAAATTCTAATGACAGATACGGGAAAGAGTAGCAGTCCATTCCAACTAAAACGTTGGCATCAAAGGACCACCGAGTGTCAGTTTTACTTTTCATCTCCTCTATCGCAACAGATTTGCCAGGAGAATTTGCCCTTGTTTAATGGTCCTGCCAATTTCAAGCCCTGACTGTACACGTATTTGCTAACTGGAATCAGTGGCTACGAAGCGGCCAGCGTATCGTTAGTCACAATACAACAGTAAGGTTGTGAACATACCTGAGCAATGTTCAAGGTCTAGAGCATTGGAGGATGGGCAGGACAAGACAGGACAGAACAAAAATAAAGGAAGAAAAAAAGAAAAGACAAAACAGTGACTATGAGGCCAGCCTCAAGGAACCCCAAGTCAGACCAAGCCCTCCCCTTCTAAGTTAAAAAGAAAGAAAGAAAAAAAAGAAACAAAACCCAACACAAAATCCAGCTTTCCACTATTCGAGTATTACAACATGCCAATAGAGCAACACMTAACAATGTTTTGGAAGCTAACAATATGAACAACGACTATTYTCTTATTTTTTGAGATAGCAGTCACCTACTGTCTGTCAAAGGTATACTTGAGGCTGGCCTTATAGGAAAAAAAAGCAATGCAAAAAAAAAAATCATATTTTAAATCTCTACTTTTCAATTTAACATTGGTAAAGCAATATACAAATGAGAGAACAACAGTGTCCAATTAACCTAATATGATTTCATTAAAAAAAAAAAAATAATAAAAAAAATCACCATCTGGACCTAAACTGTTTTGCTTAGTTAGCTATAGCAAAGAAAAGAGAAAAAGAATAGTGCAGATTCTATGCAGAATTAAATCACATGTTACAGCACAGTACAGTACCTGCTTATTCAGACCTAGCATATTGCAGACCATATCCCTTGAATACGGTTGTTCCAGCACATATCTCAACAAAGCAGTCTGTGGCTCAAACAGATCCTTCAAAAAAATAAATAAAAAAAGGCACACATACAAACATATATTGCCTCAACATTACGCTTAAAGCTACCGTTTAACCGAGTTAATGCAAGAACGAGAGCTTTTATCTCTGCAGATATGAATTGCCTGGTGGCAAATCCTTTTGCTCTCCAACACCCGAAAGAAAGGAATAAATAATCACAGTGCAAAGGACGGGCAGATTTTATGAAGATCAAGTAGAGGGGAAGACTATCAAGAACTCAGTGGGAACCACGTAAGACAACTGAGGATGCACGTGACACAGGTCCAGTAGAAACATGAGTAGCATGGGAAAAAACAAGGATGGAAGAACTAACTGCTCACTAGATCTTCCAATATCTGAATCCATTAAAAAGGGCCAGAATTTGAATCAAAACAAACAGAAGGTGCAGACTGCTCGTGAAACACGTACTGAGTTATGGAACTCCTTATCAAAGGGACGCTGAAGATGCTAGAATTTTATGTGGACTTGAGAGGAGAAGGAACATATGTTTGAAGAGGAACTCACTGACTAAACACACAGAAACAACATCTGTCTCAAGAAACCCCATCCTGGAAATGCTTGCAGACTGAGAACACTACACATGCCTTTATATATATCTATCCATACACGCGCACACACACACACACGCGCACACAGTCTTTATATTCTTCCTTAGAAACCAAGAGTACTGGGTATCAGATCCCAGACAAAGTGAGTTTTATTTCTGATCCTTTATGATTCTTAAATTCTTTCACTAAATCACTATTTCACACTCTTAAGGCTAAAATTCAAATAGACTATATTTAAATGTCAATTGCAAAGTTTTCCTWTAAAATAACAAAAAACACAGAAATTACCTTCCCAGTCTCCTCCTCCTCGCCTAATCTAACTTCCAATCCACTCTCTGCACTCACTTGCTCCCCTGCAAGCACACACGAAGAATCTCTTGCTCTTCAGCACCCCCGGCAGCAGTCACACCAYGCACTACTTTAAAGTCATCCGTACACAGACTGAAAGCACTGAAATTTTTAACATAGTGAAAACACCTAAATACTCAGTGATAGTCTAATTAGAACGACAGGATATTCAGAACTGAAATGAGTTTATTTTCCCCTAATGATAGCTTTGTATTCACTGAATACAACTTAAGAAGCTTAATAAAACATACCTTATCATATGGTAAAAGACCTTTCAAAGGGAAGCGCAGGGTTGTAGGATCCAGCTTCCATGAGTTACACATGGCACCCGAGTTATTTACCACAGGGAGAAGACTACAGCGACCTACGTGCAATGAAACAGTGTAAATTCTAACAGAGTGAAACAGGCCTGTTGTTTAAACATGCTGATTAAAAAGAGGCCTGAGACGCTTATGTTTTCATTACATTTCCACTAATTTAAAAAGGAACTTCAAGCTTTATTTGTCTCAATGGAAAGCTCACTTTTTATCTAATAAATYATAAAATAAGAAGTTAAATCTGATAATCTTCTCAGTCTGAATAGAGTGGTTTGGAGCCCCTAGTGTCCTAACAGGTAAACATAAAAATGTTTTTTTTCAGTTTGACTTCCACAGCTTTTACTCTTCAAATCRGCAGTATTACCAGGACATAGTCCAAAGCAAAACTTATTTATATTTTTATATTTGCCCTGTGGTCACCTCTGAACTGGCCACTTCTACCTACAAGATATATAAAAATTAATCTGCAATGCCCGAGTCATACGCACAAAAGCTATAGCATAGTAAATAAAAGAACAGCTACATGCTTTTGAAACATGAAATATTTGGGAGTATTATAAACGGATTTATCCTCTTAATCTCTGCATTAAAGAAGTTCAGCTGCAATCAACCTTGATCACAGCTAAGAAATAATAATGCTCTTATTAAATTACTCCATTCTCAAATTATACAGAAAACATTTTTATCCTTTTAAATAAGACAGCAGCCAACATCACAGTTTAAACATCCAAACTTTACTCCTCAAATTGCTAATAAGAAATGAAGGGGGGCTTTTCTTCCACAGAAATAGGGAGCCAGTACTCATCTGAGCTATGGGGTGCTCACCCAGACATCTGCAATGACAAGGATAAAGCTACATAGAAGCAAAAACTCCAGTGGAAGTGTGAAGTCTAAAAGATTCCATGACTGATACAGCCCTGGATCTGTCTTAGCTTGAAATCCTCAAAAATAAAAAAGCTGTACTTAGGCCTACTTAGTTCAGTATTTAGTTCAGTAAGAAACAAAGCAGAGGCCAGATTAGAAACTAAATAGCCTGGTAGCAAGAAGTTCACTGTCAGTTAATAGTCAAAAATGATCCTGAATTAAAAACTAAGTCTGAAAATAAACTGCCGAGAAAAAAAGATAATGAAAAGATAAACAAAAACATAAATGAACCATAAGATCTAAATAATTTTGCTTAGATGAACATTTCATCTCTTACCACAAATGGAATTTATTCTTGCTGTTGGTCTGAAGGTATCCACAAAATCCGACACTAAATTACCTAGTAACTGTGTGAGGGAAAAAAAAAGTTACATATATAGAACCAGGATGCCTAAAAATAAATCATGCTTTTTAACAAAATATAAAGMCAAAATAATTTGCTTCCTAGACATTTCAGAGTCTAAAATCCCGAAAGGAAAAACGTAACCCCATAAAGATGAGGGGAAAAAAGCACTCTTCTGACCTTGCACTCAAATGAGAATTAATGTAACTGTTTCTCATAAATGTATCSTATTAGTTCAGTGCACACTACTCAGTGATGGCAATTCCAGCTGGATATCATTTTTACAAAGTCGATTCCACAACTTCACCTTAGACTGGCTCAGGAGAGGTCAGGGACAATTCTCCAAATTAATTCCAGAGGGTCAGGATTTTATTCTTTGGAAATACCTGGCTATTTTAACAGAATACAAAGCCAAAAATAATCCATGTTTTGTTTTTAAGGAGCCATCAACCCATCAACTGGTTTTGTTGCACCAAACTTACCAAATAAACAAATAACAGAACTTAAAAAGAAAACACTGATCTGGAAGTTTAAGTGGTTTCTTGTCTTCAAGCACAAAACAAGCACAAGGTAGGCAAGCATGAAGTGCATTCCCAAATTTATTGAACAAGAACAACTCAATGCTTCATGAGTTTTCAAAATCAGGCTAGCTGTACAACCTATGCTCTGAACTACAAGCAAAAACACAGGCAGCTGCTGCTGCAATTATAACAAACCTATATCCTTAATCTAAGGGCCTAAGCACAGAACATTTTCTTAAATATTATTTTTAAACCACCATTTAGTGATGGAGCAGCTCATCCTGGCTGCTCTCTCCAKACACATGGAGGAGAAGRWGGTGCTCAGGAGTAGCCAGCATGGATTCACCAAGGGGAAATCCTGCTTGACTAACCTGATCACCTTCTACAAAGGAATATCTAGCTGGATAGATGAGGGCAGAGCGGT
>NW_020455777.1:4228537-4237929 GCF_003342845.1 Nothoprocta perdicaria | reverse complement strand
GCAGGGGGGTTGGACTCGATGACCTCTGAGGTCCCTTCCAACCTTGGGCATTCTGTGATTCTATGATTTAGATCTTTGTTTTGCATGAAAGCCAATTCCATGTTATGTGATTTGAGATTATTATTACCCAGTGAGGAAGCTTTCCTTCAGGATATAGTTTCCTGATTTCTGTAACTGCAAAGTAGGCAGGTAACAAACAGGCATTTCTTTCCAAAATGTAGGCTACCACCTAAAACCAGAAAAATGTATTAGCATGAAACACTTTAGACAAATTAATCAGAAGTGTAGTCAGCTTACTAGTCTGAATCAGCATCATAAAAATAGGTATCAACAAAGATTAGAATATTTTTTTCTCAAATTGTATTCTGATATCACTATATTAAATTATAAGCTACTTTGATTACAGAAGTATTAGTTAGACCATTTGATCCTTAGCCTGTTTAAGCCTTTCTAAAACTACCTCTATGTCTGGTTACCAAATATTTAAAGCAACTAACATTTTTATTCCCTAAGAAAAAGGAGTTAAGCCTCAGTATTGATTTCATACAACACATCTTAACCAAGTCAAATGTGCAGTGTGAAAACTCTTTAAAGATTGTAGTGTTTTTTCCATAACACTCTCAAAAGCTGCTTGTTGTATAGGCTTAAAGCACATTTACTAAAAAGAACTAGCAGAATACAAAGAATGAGCCTTCGGTGTTGATCTGTACTAACTCTCAGAGGACCATCTTGGTCTTTCAGCAACTGGTGAATGTCAAAAGGAACATCCATTTTTTCCCCTACAGCAACGTATAAAACTTAAATAGCTACCTCTCTGGCTGCTAAAAGCTGCTGTACAACAGCTGAGCTCACGGTGTTAGGAATTGTGAGGATTTTCTCCAGGATCACTTTCAACAGATCGCGCACTCCCTAAAAATCACACACACAAACAAAAGGAAAAAAAGGATATATAAAAAAATATGCCAACAAAATTACACAACGGAAGTTATCAGGCAATTTCACTCTCACTGAAATTAGTTATGTGCTTCTAAGTGTCAGCAGACAGACTACTACTGAGATTGTGTTAATGACAATAAATCTTCTATGGAACCTTGCACATGCTCCAGAGTAGAAAGTAAGTGTTGAACTTTAAGTGCATCCAGAGGTATCCAACTTAACAACGGCCAACTTACCACACCTAGTTCAGATGTTACAGTTTTTCACTCTAACATGAGCATCTATACTAGAGTGCTCCACTGAGGGACACGTGTGGCTTTCTATGGCTTCTGCTGCAATCTGAGCCTGCCAACGGCCCAGCTTTCAGAGCTAAATAGCAAAACAGGCAGCACAGATGTGCGAATACAAGCCTTAATGCTTTATAGTATTCCTTTTCCAAGTATACCACGTACATATTTATGTTAGGGTTATTCAGCTTGCAACTGAAAAAAGGCACGGAAGACTACAAAGGACAGAAAAGAGTAGAAAAGGTTAAGCCTCCATAGGTTATTACTTATTAAAGTAAAGCTCAGTTATCAAAAAGTATTAAGAACAGTTCTACCGAATCTCTTCTCTTTGATTATCAAGAAGCAGATTTTGGAGCACTGAAAGTCACCAACATAATAAAAACAAAGCCAGAAAAGAATGTGTCTTCACACAAAGAAAAGAGTGGGAAGAAGATACCTTGTAGTCTACGCCTCCAATTATTTTCCGGACCAATTTAAATGTTAATGCCCACAACTGTGTCCTTTCCCATTCAAGTGTATCGGAGTTTATCAGAGATTCACAAACCATCCTAGAGGAAAGAGATAATGTGAGAATGACTGAAGAGCAGTAACACCTGCTCTCCAACAATACTTTTACATGGTCATCATAAAACTAGCCCTCAGTAACACAATTTCCATCTACCATAGATTGACTCAGTCCCCCTTCACTTACCTGGGTGGCAACAGTCCAGTTTCTACTGCCATTGCTAAACAATCATAAAGAAAAGAAATTCTTTTAGGACTGTGCTGGCTATGAATGAATCTCACAATCCACTGGACACACTGTTCATGGGATTCCTAAAAAAAATAGACAAGAGAGAAATAATATATTTGCAGGTAGTGAAGCAAAACACTAAAACATCATATACTGACCTACCATGAAGAAAGGAAACTGACAGAGTAAAAACTCAACATTCAGGATATGAGGAGCCCAACTCCAGCTTTCTGCAAGTCTTTGGATTTTATTTTAACGGGGTATCTKAAATAATTCCTTCTGAAGTCACACCTCAATCTGAAACACTGATTTCTAGAGACAGTTTTGGTTTTCACACGTAAACTATCCATCACAGAGTAAGTTGTATCTTTATTCTGTATTATTCTTTCCCTTTCACAGTTAGAGTCTATGTGCTAGAAATGAAGATGATGGTGTCTCCAACTACAAGAATGCTTAGAGATATTTAATTTTTGGAAGGTAAATCTCATATGTAAGTATTGATTTTCATTAAATATACCCCTTTTCTACATTCACCTCYATTCAAAATCCTAAAAAACAAAATAAACAAACAAAAAAGAACTTTTATTTTAAATTAACATTTGATTTCCGTTTGTTTTATCAGTACTGTACACAAATCCTTGCTAAGCAGCTATATAATTCCATTAAAATCAATAAACTAATCTTTTTTCTTGCAAAGTCTTCCTATTTGCTTTCTCATGACATGTGTGAAATCAGATTCTGAGTGCCTGGAAACACAGTTGGTTGTCTGTCTACTAGACAATATGAAATTAAAGAACACAAAACAAATTAAATAGTAACCTGGGAAAGACTGCTCCAGAACTGTCTAAAAGCGCCCAGGCAGCTGATCAGTTTGGTTCTCTCATCTTCAGGAGTGTCCATAAACATACTAGTGCAAATAAGAATATTATTTATTAGCAGTACACCAATGAAAGAACACACATAGAAAATGCAATTCTAAAAAAAAAAATCATGCAGCATGCCCCCAAAACTGGCATTGCACTCACCCAGGAAAAGCTTCCTCAATTACTTCTGTTTTCTGCAAGAAAAAAAAAAAATTAATAAGAACATGGAGAAAAGATTTGGTAGGAGCGCTAAACCACCAGGATAAAGCACCACAGTGATGGACTGTACTAGGCRGCCTTCACACAGATGCATCTCTTTGTAAAGTCTGATTCTTCGTAAGTCTTGATTACTTCACTTTTATATAATATTTTGAGATTCTATAATAAAGGTTTTTCCTCTGAACCAATTTTCTTTTGAACACTTAGAGATAATTTACATTATGATGGTGGAAAAATTACTCTGTAATTCTGTCTCACCTTTCCTGTATTACAGAATGAATCCTATTCTGAACCATATCCTAATCTCAATCCTATTAAGTTGTCCATCCTAGTTACACTCTGTAATACTGGGTTACATATATCCTTTATGCACAGAGTTCCTTCCCCTTCGGAGTTTAGGTCCACTGTTTTCTAAATTTCTACTTAACGAACACATGGTCACACGCTGCAAGAAGGACAACATACAAACATCTAATTTTTCTCCTTTGTAATATTCATTTTTATATGCTATTTTGCACAAAGGTTTCYTTGCCGTTATTCCAATTTATCATCCTTTTTATAGTTTTATATTTATAGTATAGTTTATAGGGTTTTTTTTCTCTTTTAAAGACATTTTGTGCTGTACACAGATGTRCAGTCCATAACTGACACATTTTCACTATTATTTTATCACTTGCTGTTTCCTCCAGAGTATTTTCTTCCCAGCAATTCTTCCCACCAGTCAAACCTCGCACCAACTGCCTCGGCTTCTCAAGAAGCAAAGGAGAACCCAGTGCTCACCTGTCTGCACAGAAACTTAACCGAGTTTCACCACTGCCTGCAAAGCTGGCAAAAGAGAGAGCAAAAATTGCAACTTGCAACTTGCTGCCTTCTCCATTACCACCTCAGAAAAGCCCAAGCTGGACAGTTGCTCGACACTGTCAATAGACAATTGAGGTTCAATTCAGGTGTCAATTCAGGTTCAAGAGTTAATCACTTTACATGGCCAAGGTAAGCACTGTAATCTCAAAGCAAACCATAAAAGTCCCACAAGCCTCTCCAAGCTGGTTGGGAACTTTTCTTTTTGGTTGGTGTGACACAGAAATTTCAGGCAAACAACATGGTKGAAAGCAGGCAATAACAAACCTGTCCCTGTCAAAGCACAGGGTTAAACATCTGAAAGCAGGGTCTGAATGACAGTGCCTGAAACGAGGTATGGGCGACTGAACATTATAAACCGCACAGTGTCCTTTTCTATACATGACAAACACGGCCCATACACAAAGGGGGCGGCACAAACACAGCCTCTACCTGCTGAAGGCCGCGCTTCGGCTCCGCCGGGGGCCTGGGCACGTTTCTGCTCCGCTAGCGCCAGTCCCAGGGGCCCTGCCCGCCTCACCCTCCTGCCCGGCTCCCAGGGGCCCTCTTAGGCGCCGCTCGTTTCACGGCAGACGCCGCCAATCGCGGTGTCCCCGCTGCACCGGCCCCGGCCCGCGCGGCCTCCGGCGCCACGGGACCCAGCGGGAGGCCTCGGCTCCGCGGCGGACTCACCACCACCTCCTCGAAGATGCTCTGCAGCTGCGTCTCCATGGGCACCATGGGGATGGCCATGGCGCCGCCCGCGCCGCGCCGGGGCCGGGGCCTGTCAGGCGGGACGGCGGCGGCAGCGCGGCCTCCCCGCCCGCGCGCCGCAACGCGAGCGCCCCAGCCCGCCTCCGGAAACCGGGCCCGCGCCGAGGCGGGGCCGAGCGCCGCCGCTTCCGGCCGTTAGGGGCGCTGCCGTTAGCGGCGCTGCCGTTAGCGACGCTGCCGTTAGGGGCGCTGCCGGCGCGGGGAGCGCCGCAGGCGGTGGGGGCAAGGCCGGTGCTGAGCCGGCATTATTCCTTCCCGTAAAAACAAGTTAGAAAGAATAAACTGAAATTGCATTGATTTGAAAGTGGCGATACATGTATATTTGTACTTTTTTATTATTTTATTTTGGATAAAAAAGTAGCAAATTAACATAGCTTTAAAATCTTGTGGCTGTCAGACACTGTATTTCCTGTCCTTTCTGCCTGCGGCTGTTGGACAGCATGCTTTCCCAAAACAGCACCCAACCTCAATCCATCTACCGCTGTTAACTAAACAGATTTAAGTCTACAGCAGAGTGATCCAGCTCATGTCCCCCAATCCTAGCAGGTACTTGAAGGCTTTGAGTAACAAGAAATTAAAATTTCCAGATCTGAACTGAGTCGAAAATAACATATACTCACAGAGGAAAACCTTACAATAAATTGGATAAATTGGATAAATTATTTGTTTTAAATATAAACAGYTTTTGTATAAACAGCTTTTGTATAAACAGCCCTAGAAGAATAGATAATGTAAGCACTGTGATAAATATTTTTAAAAAGTAAAGAGTATCAGGAAATTGTGATATGAGTGGCACCAGGAATCACGGAGCTAGCAGAGGTGCCCGTGGTAGCCAGGAGGAATACACAGAGAATTGAGTCAACCAGTGTGTTATTGTCTACGTACTATGAAATTCCAGATTGGGAAAAAAAGTAATATAGGCCTGTGTATTATTTGCCTACATATATTTGTAATGAATGATTATTGGAAACACWGGTCCAAAGGTCCATTTGTACTTCTTTGTATCACTTTTACAATTGGGTTGCCAGCTGGCTTTCACAGAAAAGCATTTATTCTGGTAAAAAACATCTCGTCTTATAGCCATTGTTTAAAGGGTGTAAATAGCTTGTTTAAAGGGTGTTGCAATGAGACTTGACACTCACTTGGATGTCACTGCAACTTTCAGTCCCAGCACTTGCTCACGCTGGACTAACTAGAGCAGTATTTATCAAAACAGCAACATTCAAAACAGTATATGCGCTAATTCTGTGCCAGACTCATGATCTGTTCCCAAAAATGACTCATAAGTGAACCAGAGCCTAAAAGATGATGTTTTATGCATTGTTATGTCTTATATTGAGGACCAGTCTACTATTCTTACATTGCTCTGCCTTAACAGTGGGTCACACTCTCAGACTACCATTTCTCACCATGCCTTAGGCTCCAAAGTTTGACCTAACCCTAATACATGTCCAAGGCACAATGTGGCCATAACTTTGTGCAACATTATCTTGATTCAAGATCATTAGCTTACATTAATTGTAAGCTGCATTTGCTATGGCTGGCCAATTGTAACTGCTTACCTTGATCAAGCAGGATTAATCTAAATTTATCCAGATTCAACAACCTGGCCCAATTACTATATGAAATTTTATAAACTAGACCACATGACTGTCTCGACTGCTGTCCACCATAACACACCAACAGTAATTTATCTAATAAATTAACCCCTCATCTAAACTGTTAAAGAAATTGCGTGATCACAATTGCATGTGGTCCTGGTTTTGGCCAAGTATCTGGTCACTGAGATAGGGCTGAGGCCCTGAAAAGCTACAGCAGGTCACACCTAGGAACAGCAGCTGYTTTTTCTTGAGGCCGCTGAATATCAAAGAGGAGAAACACTACAAATCTTAAGCACCGAGATTACCCTCAAGTGTCTCTGCCAAGCACCACCGAGCTGTGCCTATTGGATAACATAAGGCCCTAAGCCTGACCAAACAAGGAAGAAAAACTTGTGCGTGAGAAAGAAATGACGCTCTTAATCCACACAGAAAATGTACCTTTCGAAATGACTTTAAAAAAATTGAACAAACATTCTGATAAGTGACATTATACAATTGCTGTACAGGTATAACAAGCAAGTCATTCATCCATTCCAACTATTGAATTAAACTGGAATTTAARGGTTCCTGTGGCAAATACTTCTCTTGCGCTGGCCCCAACTAAAGCTATTTACTGAAAGGAATGGTGAGGAAAAATGAATACTTTTTTGGTATTGCTTTTTCCAGACAATTTGTTTATTCAACAACCAACACCTCGTTTTTGGCATTTAACTTGAATGTTATTACCTTATAATTATATATTATAATTCTTACCCTTTGTATTAACAAAATTAATCTGTAAGCAACAGTAAGCACATTGGTGTTTTCCATAACATCAGATATGACTTCCTGGCATTTTTTTGGATATGAAAGCAATTCATCTTGTACTCTCAAGATCTCCACATTTTAAATGTAAGCTTCTGAGCTTTCCTTTGATTGTAACCAATGCAAAATACTTTTTTTTCCGGAAAGTATCTTCTATGTGACAGGATACCCAACTGTTTGAATATTACTAGAACACATCTGTATAGAMAATACCTTATTTTAAGGCAGCATATGACTATGCACATACTTAAAACATTAAGTGAAAACAGCTGATAACTCTCAGGAAATAATGTGCAGGCTAGATTCCTAGAAAAATTGCCATAGTTTCCTGGGTGTTAAGTTGTATGTTCCAAACTTCTGAACATAGAAGTTTTATCTGCTATTTTATGATACCTTACTCCATTGTTGGGGAGTGTTTTTACATCACAGTTTTTACTGAAATAAAATAAGCTGGCCTGCAAAAGAATTCATGGAAGATGAAGAGGACTGTCTAGTTCCTGATGGTCTTCAAACACTTCCAGTTGCTCCAATTTATGTGTAGTAGCTTAAAACAGCACATCTAGTGAAAACTGAAACACGGTGCTATCTCCTTGTTTCCCCAAAGGCTAACAGATTAACAAATATATGATAGGGATGCCCTCCCCGTGTTTTTCAAAAGCTTTTCGGTTTCTGGGTGTGTCAAATGAACTGATCACTGCCATTCGGATTGTAGGGAAATGTTTAGCTGTTCATTTGAGCCTCCATCTGTTCACCTTGACAGACTGTACACAGAGCGGTCACTTAAACTTGCCAATCAGGAACTGAAAAAAACAATGCATGATTCAGAATTCCTCCTTCTTTTAAGTGTGTTGTTATCTCTGCTCTTAAATAGTCTCTTGCAGATTGTTTTTTTGGTGTGAAATATCTTTTGGCATGGCTGGAAAAAGGAAAGGGTTGCTCAACATGTGTGATGCCAGGAACCTTTAATCAGAGAAATGACTAGAGACTCAGTCATGTKTGTGAGGTCTTATATTCTTATATTATCAATGGGAATATTCATAGAAATTTGTCCAGGTGGTAAAAATGTTCYGAGAATAGAGTGCTAATCAGATAAGAGCAATAAAATTTAATACATGACATCGAATCATGTTCCATTTGCTAAATTGTTTTCTTTCAATGCAGAATGAGCAGAAATGTATCGTATCACAGGTGCTTCAGGGACAATTCATGCTCTCAAAGGTAAAATCTGCTCATTTTATACATTTATTTTAAATCACAATTCACACTGCTGCAACCCAGAATCAGATCAACAYGTGAATACATCTGCTCGTGATTTTTGTTAAGAATTGTGAAACTTGGTAACTGTAGGTTATGAGAATATGTTTTCATAACAAACACCCTCCCCCCTCATTAATACCCAATTGAAAGACAAATCCATTTCAAATTTTACTTAAAGAAAAGCTTTTTTACTTTTAAATGAACTTAAATTAGTGTATTTTTTTTTTTTCTGGAACACATCTATCACTCCCGGGTCATGTGTCATTTGTGCTGAAAGAAGTGCACCGTGAGGGGGGGTTGAAACCAAAGGGGGAAAATCCTCTGGGGCTAAAAACCAGGAGGGTGCTCAGAACCCTGGCGGGCAGTGATGGAGGAGATAAGAAACCATCTACCTAGGAATTTGTTTTGTTAACACTTTATTTAAGGATTGCAAACGTGCTGTATGGCCGGCTTTTAACCCAAGAGTTGAGCTCCGCGTTGGCTTTTTTTTTTTTCTTCTTTTTTTTTTTTCATTTTACTGCTTAGCAGCGATTACCCTTAACCCCGCGTTGGGAGTTTATCTAATACCGCCCTTATCTCGGGCTTGGCAAGCGGCGACCTGAGCGCGGCGTCCCGGGCGGCTTCCCGGCGCCTGCCCGCGCGGGACGGGGGGTTCCCTCCTTCCCTCCTTCCCTCCTTCCCTCCTTGCCGGCCGCTCCTCGCGCGGCTCCGCGGCTGGAGGCGGCCCCGCGGCGCGGCGCGGGACATGCCCGCCTACCCCGGCATGGCCCTGCGCGACGAGGAGACCCTGGAGGCCGGCGGCCGCGGCGGCGAGGCCAGGCTGCACGAGTACCGGATCGCCTGCGCCGTGAGTAGCGGCGGCGCGGGCCGCGCTGCCCCCTTCCCCGCCGCCGCGGGACCCGCACCCGGGCGGCAGCCTCTGCCCCGGCTCGCGCGAGGACATGCCTGTGGGCGGGATGCATTGAGGACGGGCGCTTCGAGTCGGACGGAGCAAACGCGCTGCCTTCTCTGGCAGGTTTCTGAAGCTCTGGTGCTTGTGCAGCGGCTTCAGCACGGTCAAAACGCCTGTGGTTTTCCTTTT
>NW_020455777.1:4178594-4228257 GCF_003342845.1 Nothoprocta perdicaria | reverse complement strand
TTTTTTTTTCTTTCCTGACAAGTAACTGCACTTTTGTTCCAGCGTGATAAATTGACAGCACTTCCACATGACAAAGAGAGTGCTTCAATTATTTATTTTATACGTTTGTTTAAAAACAGACAAACCAAGATCAGTTATTTCTGAGACTAGAAGCAGCCCCAATTCGGATTTTTTTTTTTTTGTTTATTTGTTTTTGTGTCTTGAGATTTGTCATTTGTCAGCAAAACAGAATGTGTAAGAAACACTCAGGCAGTGGGGAAAAGCCCTCGGGCAGCAAGGCACGGAAAAGACTAGTAATGGTGCTCTTTGTCAGCCCAACTTCTGGTGTCAGCTTTTTCCTGCCTTTCCCAGCCCTTTTAAAGTCATGCCTTGGAAATAACGGTGTAGCTTTTTATGATGTTTTCAAATATTTCTGTATAGATAGCGCACATCTTCATGCTTTTTTTTTTGTGATCATAAATATTTTAAAATATATATGTGTATATACACATACACATCTATATATGTTGAATAGTGTGTCTTGAAACTATGAATTGGAATTTAGAGAAAATGCCAAATACTGATTTTGGAAAAGATGAAAATTTAATTCTGAAAACAGAGTTGTGAAAAACAAGGGCAAGACATTTTATCAGCTATGTCATCAGAACATTTTCATATAGTACAAGACATATTTTCCTTTAAATCTTTAGGAAAAAGCAAAAAAAAAAATCTTGAGAAACTCTGAGAAAAAAAAAACAGAATAATGAAAGAAAGGAAACTTTCAAGCTTCTGAACTTTAGAACTTTAGCAGAGTGAGAAATTTTAGTAACTTGAAATATTCTTTCTTCCAACTCCAATGGTTTTCAAACTTTTGCCTACACAGAAAAAAAAAATCCAAATGTCAGTGCTGGAGTGCAACTATTGATATCCTGTGCCAGGCTGGAGGATTTTTTTTTTTTTTTTTTTTGTTTGTTTGTTTGTTTGTATGTTTGTTTGTTTGAACAAGAAGCTGTGGTTCTGAATTGAGACTTAAAGTAAGTTGTCTTAAGCCAAGTGCCAGGACTAGTCCTTTCAGCTTGAGGATGAATGTCTCTGGATGGAGAGCTTTTGCTGAAGGGCTATGGTGAACCATAGTGCTTCCTCTGTATATGATGTTACACGTGACTTTTAGTGTTTACTTCAGTGCCTGGATGCCGACAGTGCAGCAGTCGGAATGTTTGGCTGCCGTAAGGGCTATATGTTAAATCTAGTAAAATTTCTTCATTTTCATTACCCATGCGAGTCTTAAGGAAACTGGAGGATAAACTGTAGTGAACTTTAGGACAAGGAGCACATGCTGCGGRGGCGGGCGGCTCTGCCGGGGGGACCCCTGTGTCTCAGCTCCTTCTGGCTGGGCATAGGGTTAAACTGCTGCCCCCACACCTGCAGTCTGGCGACTGCACGCTCTCTTTTCTGCCTCTTTGGGAATTCCTTCCAAGTCCCATGCATTCCATCTCTCTTCCTACCCCATTCTCCCCTATTCCCGGAGTGGAGCCACCCCGGTGCCAAGTYGCGCTCACAACATCCACAGTGCAGCAGGATAGTGTCCTGGGATGGGGCGAGCAGTAAAATGGGGAGCTGTTGTGCCCAGGCGAGGGCCAAAGGAGCAGAGCAGCMGGCCGTCACTTGGTTATACCGAGGCTGTTCCTCAGCTCCATATTCTCCCTGCTGTGCCGGATAGATGTTTCCATTACAGCACTGCAGAGCAGGAGCATCAGCTGCTCTCTCTCTGTGGGCCACCCCTCCGCTCTGTTCTTCCATGGGTTGTTTCCTCCTGCTCGTGCTGTGCTGGGATTGTGTCCTTGCTGGCAGCTGACTTAAAGGAGACTCGCTGTTGGGTGYGTTGCATGCTCTGCAGGCCATAAAAACCATGACATACTTTAGTTTCTCTTATGGAGAGATACTCTCTAATGCCTGGGCCGTGTATTTCCTACATATCTTTCTCTTTTCCTTTAACCTCCCTTAACGCAATGAGTTAATCATTAGAAGAAAATGATGTGTGGATGAAAATTTGATAAAGAAATTCACTTGATCCAAATGGGTCTCATAGGACATGCCCATGGCATTTCAGGGCACTGTATTGGGGAAATGGCCTGTAGCACTGCCTGTTTATTTTTTAAAAGTCAAAGGAAGATAAATTTAAGGGTTTGAATTTGAGAAAGATATGTTGTTCCTTCTGTTTAAACAGGTTAAGTATTTGCACATCAGGTAAATAAGTAATTGCTTCCATCTAGCTTTTCCTTAGTGAACACTTGCCTGATAAACACATGGGCTAGCCATARATGACAAGGGGAATATTTAGGTGTTGGTTTATAACCAGTTCACAAGATTGCTAGTTTTAGGCCTGTCCTATCTTTAGGGTCAGAGTGTCTCCAATATTTTAAAGATGATGAAGTTCATGGAAATAATTACCAGTTAATTAATCTCTATTAAAGGTAACAGTTTATCACAGTTACAAACTCCAAGTTTTGTTTGTCTCTGTGACAGGTCCTGGTAGTTGCTTTGGTGGTTGTATCCCTGGGACTAGGTCTGGGCCTGGGACTTAACCGCGGAGTCCAGGAGCAAGGTATGTTTATGATGCTTTCAGTATAAACTTCACTTCAGCTAGATCTAGCAAAAACCTTCACCACAGACTATTTTTTAACTTTGATGGCTAGTCAGTTTTGTGAAAAACTAAAAGTTCATGAGTTTTTCAAGTTGGATTGCATAAAATCTCTACACTCACAGTCTATGTATGAAAAAATGTACCCTAAAACACTGAATTTCTTGATTCCAAAAGTATTGAATCTACTTCACAAAAACTTTAAAAATTTTATCACAATAATGTTATTAGAAAATTCAAGATAGGAGTTACTTTGTTATATATAATACCTTGTAACTATATAAGCATATACTTTGTAGAAAACTTACCATCAGGCCTTTCACAGGACATACACTTTGGGTGTCTGCCACAGTTCAGGTAGTTAATGTTAAAACTGATAGTTTTCTGTCAAAACCTCAATTTCTTAATTAATGGTCCTTAAAAAAATGGACAATGCTTTTACTTGGTGGAATTTAGTTTTTTGTTTGTTTGTTTGTTTGTTTGTTTTTCAGCTAACACAAAATAGAACACAAAATGGAGTGTTGATGCCAAGGGTCTGAACCAAATAGGATCAGAACAGGCAAAAATACCATTTGGTGAATTAAGTAAAAATACTTCCTTTTGAAAGA
Organism: Nothoprocta perdicaria; assembly: GCF_003342845.1. Lineage (NCBI taxonomy): Eukaryota > Metazoa > Chordata > Aves > Tinamiformes > Tinamidae > Nothoprocta > Nothoprocta perdicaria. The sequence goes on along the minus strand of NW_020455777.1, from coordinate 4,225,029 downwards.
GGACAGTAATAATCTGATACTGGAAGAGTCCAGTTAAACAGAGTCACTTTCTCCTTCCCAACAAACTCACGACGAACTTGTTTACCTCCTCTATTAATCGGTTCTTAATTCCTTCTGTGGTTTTCCAGTATGGTGGACTAGCACGTAGCATTCTATCAAACTGTATATTTTTTGATGACCTTGTGTTACAAGTGTTGCAAGTATGCAAAAATACAGATATCTGCAGCTTCAGTCTTCACAGACTTTCACTGGAAGAACCTGGTTACAGTTACAGCAAGTGAATGGAAAGGGTAAGATGGCACCAAATCTGAGTGCTAACGTTTTGGTGCCTCTGCAGGGTTCCAGAACACTCCTAAATAGGGACAGACCAACTTTATTTGCTGCTTTACTCATCAGATGTACCTGTGAAAGGTCAAGTAGCACTATGCAGTATTGCACCATGGAGTGGGAGGGGAAGCCTTGACCAYAAGCAACAGGTTCTGGTGCCTGCTGTCTGTGTTGCCACAGCTGATAGGGGACTGTCAAGAGCAGATCAGCTGTCAAGAGCAAAGGGAGGTAAGGTTTTGGGAAGCCTCCTGGGGGCTCAAAATATTGCAAGAAGGGTTCTRTCAAGGATGGAGGGGAGCCAATGTTTTTGCATATTTATGAAGAGCACGATTAGAGACTGCACTTGAGAGCACTGTGATGCTACACTTGATTCTGTTCAGCAAAATTAGATAGGCATAGTATATTTCCTGATAGCTCCTATATTTGCACCGATTATTCCAGATAAAGCTTACAAAATACTAAATTCCTTGCACATTTTGTAAGTACTGTAAATTTGCAATTGTAGTTTATATTCATACACGATATTGAAAAATATTGTCAATAAATYGTAGGTAAGGATTGTAAATTGCTAGGCAAGTTGGTTGGTTGGAAAAACATTTTATCTCAGCATGAGCTATATAGAGTGGGTATTAATGACTCTTTTTTTAGGTAATACTTGCTTTGCAAAAATACAAATCATTTTTTTTTTCAGCTACAGTAGGATAACATCACCAAAACTGAGTAGTTACATCAGCTTCCATTGATTTCTACTTCATTTGGTCCTTTTTCTTTCTTTGATTCCAAACTTCTAAGCCTGTAGATTTTGAAAAGAAAACATAGAGGAAATTAAGTGGGAGAGATACATTAGGGGAAGTGTCTGCGATGGGAGACATTCTTTTTAGCATCCTGGACCCAAAAATGAGCAAGGGAAGCTCTGGGTTTCCCCTCCCAGACTAGCAGAATRGGACACCCAAGGATTGCCTCCCTGTGTTGTGGGTCCTCAGGAGAAATTCTGCAGAAGACACAGTCTCCTCGGAGGCTCTTGGCTGTTAGAGTGGAAACAAAACCAAAGACCTTCAAAGAACTTTCTGCACCTTTCATTCTGCTTTACCTGACTTGTGTGTTAGTAACTTAAATGAAAAGTGACTGAGGATATTAAGTTAGGAAATTAATAACTACATTTCTCTCTGTAGCCTGTGCCCGTGTTTGTTATTTTGACCTGGTCAGCCWAGGATTATCTTTACTCTTGAGTGCCAAAACTTTTCTTCCTGCTTTCTTTTTACAGTCAGCTGCAGACACAAATGTAATGAGCCATTTAAGAAAGAGCTGTCGGGCTGCCAGTGTGACAGTGGGTGTAAGGAACGCCAAGACTGCTGCTGGGATTATGAAGACACCTGCGTGGAACCAAGTACGTGCCCTGGCAGGAAGATTGGTGTAGATATTTTCTGCATAGTCTTAAGGTCATCACAAAAAAAAAAAAAAAAAAAGAGAAAAAAAAAATAAAAAAGAAAAAAAAGAAAAAGTCTTCTTGCGTCATATAACAACTTTGGGAGTGAAGAGAACGATGGTGTTGGTGCTGCTTTCAGATTGCTAGAAGGCTTAAGGTTAGACCATAGTGAGTTTACAGCACAGGAGATCTTGCGTGACTTTCTCAAATGGTATTGCCATATACCTCTGGTTGTGGAGGTGTAGGCTTTTTAGGAAAAAGTGCCCATTCAAGTAATTTTGTGGGTTTCACACATCACGCTAGAGCACAATACAGCACAGCAGAGCACATGACAACACAGCAAAGCAACCTCCTTCACAGAAAAACAGAGCATTTGCAGGGCACATTTGCTGGTCAAGATAAAATTACAGATCAATGTAAATGCAAGACAGGTTTTCCTTCAGCCAGCGGGTGGAATTATGCCTGTGTGCTACCACTTCTTGTATTTTCAGAAACTAATGAGTGTTCCCATAAAGTGTATTCACAATGCATGTGAATGTAGTACGTGATGATTCCCAGATTGAGATTATTGGCATCAGAAGGTTACAATGTTCTTCCAGGAAATATGTCTATTTCTGCATCATGTCCAGATTCCTTTCCAGTTAGTGTCTGCACTTTCTTGACAGCTCCTCAGAGTTTTCTTCATCCATATTGCTTCCTCTCTGCTTCAGTCATTGGGTTGTTTGACATCGTACTCCCTCCCTGCTTCAGTCCTTGTCTGCTTGACATAGTACATAAGAGCAGGAAAAAAGATCTCTTTGCTCCCTTCTCTCTTCTGCTAAAGGAATATGTACTGGTTTTCTTCACATCTTCTGGAATGGTGGAGGCATTGAGCCAGATGAGCTTGAGAATGTCTTCCTAAATAAAACTATACCATGATTCTGTGTTACCATTCAATGGAAGCAAAAGCAGGCTTTATGTGTTGAAAGAAATCTTGGGTTTTCCTTTCAGATAAAACTTCTAAGGCCACTCAAGTAGAACATGAAAATAATAGTTTAACAGGAACATTCATTTTTTTTTTCTTTATCTATTTGGAGCATTTCAGCTTAAAGGCATTAGCTTAGGCTTCTGTCAACTGAACTATAATCTTTTTAATTCTGATATTTTTTCAGCACGCTCTTGGAGATGCACTAATTTCCGGTGTGGTGAGACACGGTTAGCTGGAAGTTATTGTTCTTGTTCTGATGACTGTCTGCAAAAAAAAGATTGTTGCGTAGACTACAAAAGTGTTTGCAAAGGTAAATGAAAATTTGATGTGATATTAAGTGGATATTTAAATTAGTAAAGATTAATATACGTATCATTTGAAAGGAATATCTGGGAAAATATGACAAAGATGAAGGTAGCTGCATTTGTTTCTTATGTTTATATTCTTATCTGTATAATGAAGTTTTAGGAAATTAATAAGTTTTGAGGGAAGCTTTCCATTTTTTTTGATGGCAAATTTTCTGGGATTTGTGACATTCATAAGAGTGTCATTCATAAGTGTGACATTCATAAGAGAGACACATGGATTTTAGTATTGCAGCAGTATTTTTTTTTTTTTCAAAGAAGGTGGAATTATGGTTTCTACTACAAATGCCGCTCAGTCTCAAGTACATATTATCATCATCTTCCCTAATTTAAACCTTCTGATCCATTCTATTATAAACCCATATCTAGATTTGTTTCACTGTTAAATCTGAAGTTTATTTATGTTAAACATCTAGTCTAAAGAGATGAAACTGTGAGCTGAAGGAAACGTCATTTGGTACACATTGGGCACTTCCTGAGAATGATAAGACTTGATCTCTGAAACCATAGACTTCTACCTCTTGCCCCAAAGATTTTTTTTTCTTTTGCTGACAGTAGTAGTTCTTTTCTGCTCTTRCAGAACCTCTGGCTTTATCACTACTGCTTCCTTCTTGAGAAAAGGCACAGGCTAAATAAAAAGAGATAATAACATTAGTATTGGTTTAAACAATTGCTTCATTTAAGTCTTCATTACTAAAAATGCTCCAGTAAAAAATGAAAACTGTATTGAACAAGGAAAAATGAAAGAAAAGCTTAAAGATAGACCTGCCAATCATCTCCAAATATACAATACCARAAGAAAAAAAAGGCAGTAATACATTGTAGACAGGACACAGTTTAAATGTATTTCATTTAAAGCTAGATCAAACCTATACTAAAATTTCATAGTCATCTTTTCCTCTGTTTTATATTCTGATTGTTTGCATAATGTATGTTTCATTTTCATTTTTGAAAGTATTAGTCCTTTCAATATTTTATAGGCTAATAGGTTGCACTAAATAATTTCTCAGTTATTTTTAGCCCTACTTTTCTATCATTTTATATTAAAGTTGATGAGTATCAAGAAGAGCTCTAAAAAGTGCAGTCAAGAAACTTTTGTTCCTTACGTTGTTTTTAATTGTGACTCGGTATTTTCTTTTGTCTTTTTCAGGTGAAACACTTTGGGTGGAAGAACCATGTGCATCACTTGAAACTCCTCAGTGTCCAGATGGGTAGGATAAAAGAATTCTGTCTTTTTAATAGCGGGAAAAAAAAAAAAAAAAAAAAAAAAAAAGTGATAGAAAAACTCTGGTGAGCTGTTCTCCGGGAGATTTTATATGAACTAAGAATTAGCTTTCTGCCCTGGGAAATATTCTATTCATGCAGATTACAACTACCATAAACTTTTCTTTGTAAAACTTCTGCTGTTGTACATTCAGGTTTAGAAGAGAATAATGGAGTCCAAATCCAGACTGAAAGTCAGTTTGCAAAGAGCTGGAAAAATCTTTAGAGTTAATYCAACATTTAAGTGCCATAAACTGTTTATAGTTCTTTTTTATATTGTCAGCATAGTAACTCTGATAACTTAGGTCAATTACCTGGCAAAAGCTTATGCAATCTTCATTAACTCTTTGAATTTATGATTGCAATTCTTTGTCTAAGTAATGGGTTTCTTTTTAATCTGAAGTTGCATGTTGGAAGAAAGATTAGTTAAAAAGAGCTTCTAAAAGACTGGAGACACAAGAAGCCATGAAAGCAGCCAGAGAGCTGCAAAACCCGTAACACTGAAATTCTGGCRTGGTGTTTGTAGCTATTTTGCTGTCTGTGCAGTATTGTGAAATTGCAGATAGTGACTAGGCAGAAATACTGCTTAAAAGTTGTTCTCAAAGTGTAATTGTTCCTTTCTAGTGCAGCTATGTTATCTGTGATGTTAACTAATTTATGTGATGTTATCTAATTTACTGCCAACTTACCTCATTTACAGCAAAGGTACCTTTAATAACAGTCTGTTTCTAAAGTTCACAGATTTTTTTTCATGCAGTTGCCAACACACATATAAAAATAGACTTAAGTTAACTTAGGTTAACAGAYAACTTGCTGAGTTAACACAGGTTGATAGTATAAGGCTTCACAGCTGGTGGGGGAGTGCCCATTCTCTGAAACAGCATTGCTATATAAAGCCCTGATTAGGTTCAGATTCAAATCAGGAATCTTTTTTATACAAGCTCTTTTTAAAGGGCTGGATGCTGGTGTGCTTCTTCAGGGTTTTTGGAAGATCACTGTTCATGAAAAACCAACTGGGATAGTGATTTTTGATGTGAACATATATTTTTCTATAGTAATCACTCCAAATCTCCCCAGCGCTACTCCAAAACATCATGTGGCATCAGTTTTTAGTAACTGCATTTAGACAATTGTTGYTCTGAAGTTTTTTAAGCTTATGGAGCAAACCCTTCCTGTAAATTACAAATATATATTTTTACTTACTATTTACGTAATATTTATAATGTGTTAGGACAAACCTGGCATTGCAAAGAGACTTCATTCCTCAGTATTGAGGAATATAACTCTTAGCTGGGTGATTATTTATTTGGAAAGTCCTTGACARCTGCACCTAAAGAGATGGTATTCAGCTCATTAGTCTGTACAGAGGTACATTGACTATTCACAGAAGTACATCTGCTGGGCTTGAATTTAGACGCTAGTTTGTATTTAAATTTGAATGTTTGTAATTAAAGGATAAGCAAAGCACAATTTCTTTTTCTGGATTTTAAATACTAGTATTTTTGTATTTTATAGCTGTAGTTTTCTCAGGAGGTTTGTGTATTTTCTTTGAAAATTGAACTGTTTATTTCACTTATGGAAATTGTGGATCCTGTTTTTAAAAGGAGAATTCTTAATGTTGTTCRGGTTTTCCCCCAAAGTCACTGACTCTCCAAACTCCTTTTTGATAATAAACTGATGTTTCCTTGCAGGTTTGATCTGCCACCACTTATTGTGTTTTCAATGGATGGTTTTAGAGCAGAGTATTTGCAAACTTGGAGTTCTTTACTGCCGAATATTGAGAAACTCCGTAAGTTACCAAGACTTCTTTGATTACTTTTCTTAAAAAACTGCCCAGTGCTTTTTTTTTTTCCTTCTATGTAATACACTTCACTTCCTCAACAGTAAGAAAAGTCATTTTCAAGTCTCCCTTTCTCCCTATCCCCCATATATCATGCATATTTTAGAATTAGATCTTGTAGTTGAATGTTCAGTAACAGTGATTTTCATAATACGGTCGCTAAAACTAGTCTTCAGCCTTTTAATAAATACTGTAAAATATATATTCAAATACAGTTTAAGGATGAAAAAAAAAAAATCCAGATTAATGCATTTTCTGTTCTCCATTAAAACCTTTAATTGAGAATGAGACCATTATAAAATTATAGTAGTAATGGAAAATACATTAGATTACTGGGAAACGTCACTCARATGTGCACTTTTTCAAGATAGATATTTTAGCCTATGAAAGGGGGACTGAATATTTAAAAGTATAGCAGTGAATATTAATACACTAGACAAACACTATGTAGTTTTATATATTTCATAATTTAATATGATGATGTAATTGTAATTAACTGCTTCCTACTACTTCAGAATATCAGGAAAAGGAGTAAGTTAAAGAGTTACTTTAGGCTGCTGCTGTAGTGAGCTTGAAAAAATTAGACCCATTAGTGCAGACTGCTCATTAAAATTCCTGAGTATTTTAGAGCTCTGCTCTCAAGATTCATATTTCTTCTCTACTAACTCCATAAACTAATTGTCCAAAAAAAGTCCTAATATTTTCAGTGCAGCCAATCAAGCTAATTGTTACAGAAGATATTTTCTGTGGTTGGAACTCTTTTACCACTCAAGACAAATGTATAAGCTAATTCTGATGATTTTGTTTTTGTGCATTTGTGCATTATTCAGCCCTTCCCTTACACAAGCCCTTACACACTTGTATAACCTTTTTTTTTCTGTACTGTGCTGCAATGATTTTGTTGAATAATTACAGAGTTTCAATAGTTTAATTGAGGTTATCCAGTCAAAATCAATTTCTTTGTTTTCTTTGACTGAAGCAATATACATCAAATAATAAATTGTATTTGAGTGTAAATCAAATAGAATCAGACAACTACAGTTAATCAGGAAGTATTTCTCCACATGCTTAGTTTTTCCTTTAGAAGTTGGCAGCTTTGTGGATAAATAAATTGAATACTACAGTGCAATTAAATGTTATGGGTATGGTAAATACTTTAGCTTGCTGAAAAGTGTTGCAAAGTTTAGATATAACGGGTAGGACATTTTTGGTGGGATTCACTCCAGAGTTGGACATCTACCTTTAGGGGTCGTCTGGGCAGTATATACGCATTAAATAACTGCATGCCTGTAGTGGATTTATGGTCAGTACAATCTGTACAGTACAGTGCAGAGACTAGAGAGCAAGTCATTTCAAACCTATAGAGAATGTCAGAGGATGAATTCAGTTGCCCAGACCTTGGCATCTGTTTTACATYGAATTGCTGTGACATGCCCTGAGTGGCCTTCAGATGCTCTCTCAGAGGGACACAGGACTTCTGATGGTCTTGTGTCAAAACTGCCAACGTCTTAGAGATGTTTGAATGTCTGAAGGTGTATCAAATGGTCTTAGACTCCTGTGCGTAGGTAGTGAAGCCTTTCTCAGGCAGCTGATCACCAGCTAGCATCTTGCCTGGATTGCCCAGAGGCTTTAGTCTGGTTTCATAAACAGATATCTTGYGACTTTTTTGGTCACCAGAAGTATCTGAAACATCCACTTGGGCTGGCATACAGGATGTAGCAGCAGCATGTGGAGGCCAGACAGGATCATTAAGGATATTTCAAAGGGTCCTAAGCACTTAAGTTTAGGCACCTGATTTGAATGAAGGTAAGAAAATCTATATTAATTCCTTAATCTTTTGCAGAAACATGTGGCACACATTCCAAATACATGAGAGCTGTTTACCCCACAAAAACCTTTCCAAACCACTATACCATTGTCACCGTAAGTGTGAATTTACTGTTTTCGCTTGCCATTAGCTACGCAATGCAGAAAGGATGTTGTTGTGCCGAGCAATTGTCAATCTGAACATTTTGTGGGACATGGGAACCCAAATTATGAAGGTGAAGGAGAGAGAGAGATGCTGAGGCAGTACATTCAGTAGCCAGCCTAGAGGGAAAGGGGCAAGGGGCTTATGTGTTTACRTGTGTACTCTCTGATTCTGACCTGTCAACAGGTTATTTCTGGCCTTAGTCTCTAACTGGGTGTGAGAGAGTGGTTAAGGGCACACAAGAGGCCACCAGGATTATGATGGGTTTCGCTGCTAATACAGCCAGATGGCATCTATGATATTTAAATATAACACATCCATTTTTAATTCAACTGAGGAGAAAATAAGGAAGCTAATGGGAAGCCGACAGGCACGCTGAGTTTTGCTGACAGCAATGTGATGATCTGCATGAGTTAGGAAAGCTACCAGCTCTAAAAGTCATGGCAACAGTGTGCATGGCAGCATAGTTTAGCTTTCTTTTCATTTTACAAATCATACTTCTTTTTTTGTTTGTTTTCTCTTTTCAGGGACTGTATCCAGAATCTCATGGTATTATTGATAACAGCATGTATGATGTAAACTTCAACAAGAGTTTCTCACTTTCAGGGACTGAAAAATTCCAACCTTACTGGTGGAAGGGGCAGCCAGTAGGTGTCTTTCACTTTACAGTGTTCCTTTAGGTCTAGAGTAGCTTAGATGTCATAAAATAAATAACCAAAAAAAGAGGCAGAATGCCAAGCTGTGTGATATGTTCTGCAATATGTGCTAAATATCCATTTTGCTTTGTATTATAGGCTGCATAAGAAACCATTTGCTTTTTATGTAAGCAAGAGAAGTCTTTAAATGTTAACATTGCGATTGGAAAAAAAAAAMCACAGGAAAAAGCCATAAAATATTGTGGCTGTTAAAATAGAAATCTTACCAAGGGAAACCACAATAAATTTTTGATGGTGTTTTACTACTTTTCTTTTTTACCCACAACATACAAAATCAAATCTGAAAATCTACTTCCAAAATATGTCCATTTAATAAAAACACACAAGGTCAAGACTGCCTGTGTCTGAAGTAGTACTTGCAAAGTCCATGAATAAAAAAGCAAGGAAAAGAATAACAAAGAACTTTATTTACAGCAAAGTGAACATGTATAAAATATGGCAAAAAACCACTGAGTTTTACCTAGGTTTACAATTAATATTACACAATTACTGGAAATATCAAGCTATAAATATGACACAAAAATATGAAATGCTATTATAGTATAAATGTATAGTGTACTACTTGTTTTTTTATTGCTATTGTTTCATTTGATTCAGACAGACTTATAATAGGGCCATAGCTGTACCCTTTAGGATGGAGAGAAATATGCTCTCTTTTTTTTTGTGCTGAGAATATCCAAGGAGTAGCAACATCCTGTGTTCAATACTGCTAATCTTTCTTCAAAAGGCATAATTTAAAAACAAACATATAGAATTGCATACAATTGTTTAGCAGATGCACAGGAGGTGAAAAAAAAAAAAAAGAAAGAAAAGCCTAAAGCCCAGGTTTCTGATCCAGCTATGTAGTTTGACTCTGGTGATCTGAGRTCCTGTGGTGGTGTAAATGCTGTAAAATTATTTGTTGTAATTTTACCTATAGATCTGGCTGACAGCAATGTACCAAGGCTTGAAAGCCGGCACCTTCTTCTGGCCAGGCTCCGATGTTCCTGTTAACGGCTCATATCCCACCCTGTACACTCTATACAACAAGTAAGTTTTGAAGTTGAAACTTTATCCAACTAAAAACTACTAATTCCCCTCTCAGAAGTCACCATACTTGATTAGTAACAACCTTTAAGCTTTGTCAAAGATAACCACGTTTTCACAGCTAAATTTACAGATAARATATAGCCCTTTAAAAATACGTATACTTGAAAATAGGTTTTTGGGTAAACTGTATCCTGACATAGCCCACACATACTTGAAGGGGGAAGAAACCGGTGGAACAGAGGACTCTGGATAAGCTACAGAATACCCTCTAATACTACTTGCACATATGATAACCCACACACTGTTCCTGAATTATAGTCCTACTGGTAGTTCTCAATGTTTTATCCAGTAAATTCACATGTGAAAAGATAGCAATTGCCTTCATAATTATCCTTTTGTTTATCCTTTTGTTTTCTCAATTTTCACAGTCATATCAGTAAATCCTTCTTATCTCTCTTATTTCCTCTTTACGTTTACAAGGCTCACAGCTTGCAAGTATATCTCAAACATTTCTGTTTGCAGGATCAAGATATGACTAATATCTGACTAATTTGCCACTACAAATGTGTTGCATTCAAACAAAAAGTGAAAATAAAAGTGATTGATGGTGTCTTACTGCCGTACAACATTCTTGGAATCCAAACCTTCGATGTATTGCTAGAGAGTGGACACTCTCACTCTCTCTGTGTATTTGGATTTGGGAAATTAGAAAGGCTGATCACTAAACACCTGTTGACAACATTTTTTTTTTTCAGTTCAGTTACATACGAACAGAGAATTTCAGGGATACTGAAATGGCTTGATAATCCCAAATCGGAGAGGTAATGCTTACTAATTTCCAATTGATTTGTGAGATTACAGTTTAGAATGATTTTAGTGCTTACTAACTGAAGTTTCTGTTTGTGAAACATGGAAGTTTTTCTCATCATCTTAAATGGTACTCTTTTAAACTGAAGTCTCTTTTACAARTATAACTAATCATTTTCAGAATAAATACAAAGAAGTGTCTGCATGTTGGTTTAGCATGTGCTATTGTAAAACTTCTTTAATTATCTTCTTTTTGTGTTGGTATGTGACCTATAGGAAATGTGTAACTTTCAGCTTCTACTATTAAGTGTGTGGATGGAAGATACTATATGATAGATTTATCATAAGATATGTTAAATATCTGAAAGTAAGTGCAGTAGCTTTCTGCATCCTGAAAAAATGTTCAGGATGAAGAGCAGATGTTTGCACTAATTGCAGTGGTTTGAAGAACTACTTCATTTTCTTGTGCCTGAGAATGGCAGACAAGCAGAAGACTTTTAAGTCTTCTGTGAAAGAAGAGAATCTTATGAACCTTGTAGTGAGCTGAGAACATAATTTGTCAGTTAATTGGCCAATTCATCCCTGTCTTTTGCAACTGTTTAAACAAAATAATGRTATCTGAAGAAGTATTTTTTTGATATTTAAATGGCACGAGAGATTGCMGGGCTGTTCTTTGTGACAAACAAATAAGTGAAATCTTTTGTGTAATGGTTTGTTAGCAAGTCCGTTGTATATTTGCAGTGAGGGATGCCTTCTAGATCCTTACTGAGGTCCTTTGGTGATAAGGATGAATACAAAGCTCAGCTGTGTTGAATACAAAACTGAGCAAGACTGGATGATTATATTTGCTGATGATTTTTATTAAGTTTTGAAGAGAATATTTATAGTTCTGTTCATATTGCATTTGGTTTTTCTTTTTTAGTGAAACTGTTTACCTTTTTTTCTTCAAGTTGTCATAATATTCCTTTCTTATTTTTAACACTAGGCCTGATTTTTACACTTTGTATATTGAAGAACCAGATTCCTCTGGGCACTCGTTTGGACCAGTTAGTGGTGGTGTGAGTAATTGTGGTGTTTTTTCTTAAACTAAATGTCACCAGAAATAGATATGTTCCTACATTTGATTTGAATGTGCTACTCTCCTTTTTAATAGAATATATTTTAAAGATCAAATTTTCTGAAGCAATAGAAAAAAATAGTGTGATTCTTTTTTTAAGTTAGTGTGGCATACACTGTTGTAAAGTCGTGGGATTATGCATATGTGTAATGTTGTGGTGATGGTGAATTGCACTGCAGCAGGGAAAAGAAAGCAGCAGCAATATTAGGAACTTGAAAGCTCAGTTGGTGTTTGTGTTTTAAGTTAGATCTTGTTTATCTCACAGGTAATCAAAGCCTTGCAGCTAGCGGATCAAGCTCTGGGAATGCTAATGGAGGGACTTAAACAGAGAAATCTGCACCACTGTGTAAATCTCATTCTTTTAGCTGATCATGGTAATGTACATAGTTCAGTTTTTCAATACAAGTTTCATTGAGTCGTTTTCTTCCTTGTGTTGCATGTGCGCTTATTGTTTTTAATCCATTTTATAATTCACGTTGTCTTCTTTGCTATTGTATGTTATAAAATATCTCTTTTGTATTTTGCTTAGGGATGGAGAATACCTACTGCACCCAATTAGAATACATAGCTGACTACCTGAAGCAGACTAGTTTCTACATATATGCTGGGCCCGCAGCCCGCATCCGTGCCTACAGCGTTCCAAAGGACTATTTCACCTGTAAGTGTGGGGCCAGTCCTGAGACTGCACAAAGAACTAGTAGCAGAAAGTAAATAAATAGAGGAAGAGGGTGATCAGTACTAATCAGGCGAGTGAACAGCTCYCTTTGTCACCTCACTAGGCTAGAACACTCATGGAAGCCTTTTTTTTTTTGGTCAAGAATGACTGTTTTAGATTAATCTGAAAGAGGGAAAAGCTGGTTGCGGACATGGATTTGCATTGATTTGAGAGGAAGAAACATGAAATACAGATAGTTTTGTAGTTTGGAGTCAGGTCTTCAGATTTTTGGTAGGTACACTGCTCTTCACAGATTTCTTGCGCAACACTGGGAGAGATGGTCAGTCTTTTTTGCAGCAATGTCTCTTTCTAACTGTGTGTGTATAACTGTAGAATCTGAACCCCAGCACAGTGGGATCCAAGTCTCRGTTGAGCCCTCTAGCTTGTGTCATAAGAGAATATAAAATTAAAAGCAGGTGAACTGACTCTGAGTTAGAATAGAAATAATTCTACCAACCTCAAAAAATCAAAATCAAAACCAAAAGCAAAATCTCCCCCACATATACATACACGCAAAAAAAACCCCAAACACGTTTCTGTATCAGATTTCTATATCAGAATGAGTTGAGGTAAAACTGTGGAAGCGATCTTTTCAGGGGATTTGTAGAATTAATGAAGATTATCTGAAAGATATAGTTTTTTGAGAATCACAAGTAGGATCTAATTGTACATCTATTTGCAAGCACAACTTTTATACAATATAAAACAGATTTTCTTTGCTTTAGGAAGTCTAAGTCAGACAGGAACAGAGTAACAGGATATTCTGAGCAGTTCCAGAGGAGAGACTAATGATGTTTGGCATGTGTTTTAATCATAGAATAATTGTTGATTCATTTCYTCTGACAATCTTACTCTCTCTGAAGGAATTTTCCTTCTTTAAATTGCCCAGATTTATTTTTTAGAAAGCTAAAGCCAAAAGGTTAAAGTTATTCTTCCAGCATGTGGAAGGTAAAAACAAGAACACAGGCTGGATTTTCCCTGTGACGGCTGCTGTAAGTGCAATATATGACAAGCAGATCACATCTGTTTCAGTGTAAAAAATATGTATATTTCAAAGAGAAGTTATGTGGGAGAAGAAAATTTCATTTTGATGATTTATCATCTTTAGGCAGTCATCACCATGGCAGTTTTCCGCAATCTGTCTTTATGTGCACCAAGCTAAAGATGTTGTAAGCTACCAGCTACTTCTCCTGGGTATGACACTTAGCAAGCAATTACCATGGAAAACATTAGTTTGCTGCATGGTGACCATAATCTTCACAGCCTGTTAAAAGAAATACTCAGTTCTACAAAAGGAAACATGTTGAAATTTCTCTCATGAATCTTTGGACCTTCAATCGTTTGAACGTGTGTTTATTTTTCTTTTTCTTTTTTTAACAGTTGATTCAGAAGGAATTGTTAAAAACCTTACAGTGAGTAAATATTTTAATATTTTTTCTTCTTAGTTTCTCTTAATAGTCATATGATCAAAAAATTAACCGATAAGATCAGAAAGACTGTCAAAAGATTCTCTCCCCCCAAAAAAGMCCAAGATCAAGAACTTTTTATGAAAAACTGAAACTATGGTAACAGTTTTGGTGGTGTATTGATAGGACCTATCTTCCTTACACAAGAGCATGTGGCCCAGAGATATTTAAGTAGCAGAGATCCTGTGAGCTCTGGACCACAAGCCCTGCCCAGGCTAAAGCAATTTTCCACACAGCAGAGTCACCTTGTCAAGCACATTGCCACAGGGTGTTGTAGAGGCTGGAAGGATAAATAGGAACGAAGGGTATTAGACAAATTAGTGAAGGACAGGTCTATAAGGGCCATGAATAAGATCTACCTGAAACCTCTGACTTGRGGGATCCCTGAAGCCTTCAGGAACCTGAGTTGGTACAAAAAAGGGGCCCATTCTGTACTAGGGTTGTTCTCTCGGACTTTCCCTAAGTACCTGATCCTGGCTGCTGTTGGAAGAAGAGTGATGGGCAAGATGGACCTTTGGCATGATGCAGTATGGATATTTTCATGATCTTGTATTAGATGGGGCTTGGGAACAGGGCTTGGGCACTTCAGGCAATACTTCTAGGTGTTATTCCACCTCCTCTGCTTCTTCTGTACTGATAGTTCTGCTTCTGACAGCACTATCCAGTGTGAATGAACCATTTCAGAGTAGGGCCAAGCATGGTTGGGTCTCCAGCATACACCACTGTGCCTTGTGGTGCTCACTGTCACAGCTGAGCTCTGTGGTAGGGGCAAAGCCATAGGAGACCAAGCCTACTTTTTATTTTTTGTACTGAAAAGTGGTAAGAGGCATGCCTAGTCCATATTTTTCTTTATGCTTTTAAAGATAGATAATTCACTACCTTTATGGTATTTAAAATCTATCTTAATATATGTGGGAGGAACATGAAGGTCAAACTAGCACACTTATAGGAAGCTAAGCTGTGTTTCTTTACATTTATAGTTTACAGTATGTTAAAAGTAAAATTTGTATCCACATTTTGTCACAGTTTTCCCTTCTTTCATTTCCTGCCAGTTCATTTTCCATTCTGACTAGTCCTTGTCCAAGCAGTAGACAGATGTTCTATTATTTTTAGAATGAATATTCACAACTTGGATTTAATTTCTAGTCTGTCTTAGATGAGTATGCTTCTAATAAATCACCACTAGAGGTCTTCCCGTAATCTGTTGAAAAACTTTGTTGTGCAATACCACATGTAGCTTTTTCCTGTGTAAAATCTAAGAAGCAGTGCATGTTCCTGTTTAAATTGTTCTTGATTCTTAATACTTAAGAACATATCATTTATTCACCACCATTTTATAATCCTAARTAGACACAAGTTAAGGATAATTCCAATTGATGGGAATAGGGGAAAGAGATTTGTCAGTGTTCAGCTTTCTACCCCATTGTATGCACTGAAATATTAGTGTGAGAGAAATAGCACATTTTGTGTCTCTTCAGTCCCAGTAAAACTGCAATGGCAAATAAAGAAGAGATATGACTGTATAGGAACAGCTTGGTGTCTGGGCACTTTCCCTTTCTGTTCATAAGTAGTTGGAGCTTGTGTATTTTCTCTCCTTCACGTTGTTAGAAGGATCGCTTTGGGCTGAGAAGCTTGTGTGCTGTATATTAATTGCTGGAATCAATAGAAATACATTCATATTCCAGGATGGTGTCTTTTCTTTTGTTTGTTTTTTTCTTTCATTAGACTGTGCTTGGTGAGGTGACCTCATCTCCTGGGCTAACAAACTYACTGAATCCCATGTTTCCTCTTCCTGGGTTCTCTTGGGTTTCTTTTATGTCTCAACCTGATAACACTCTCTGTCTATGCAGCTCAATGTACCGTTGGCCGCCTTTGCCGTGAGGTTCATCTCCATCTTGTTTTCTACYAGGGCTGCTTGCCCCTTCTCTGCCTCGCTGCTCCCCAGCTGCTTGATGCCAACTTCTGCTGGTAGATACTTTTTCTCTTTAAGTGTTTTTTGCAGTACTTGATGCAGGAGTGCAAGGTACTTTTAGGAGGCTCTGTGAGCTTTAGGGCATATCAAACTGATGGAAAGGGTGTATACAGGCTTCACTACAGACTTTTTGCTGTTGCAGAGGTCCTTAGTAAGCCAAGCTTGGTGTAACCTCAGTCCCTCCTGAMCTATAAGAGGGAATGTGGCTTCAAGAAGAAGGACGTGACTGGCAGACTGCTGAGGAATAACTTCCTGGGAGCAAATGAGAATAGTCCTCAAGTCTCCTAAATCATATCTGATGCTCCCACACTTYATACTTCTGCTTTGCTACCCTTCCTACGCTTACCAATAACTGCACCATTTTTCATTCTTGTGGTCATTTTATCAGATGTCAGTAAGCTAGTACTGCCTATGATAGAGAAATCCAAACTTTCTAGATTCTTTATGCAGCATCTTCCAGAAAAAACTCTTGAGAGATCTTCAAGTTTTATAGTTGTGTTATCATTTTTTTTCTATGGTGCTTTTCAACTCTTAGCTGTTTTTTAAGGAACTGCTGACAAACTGGAAAAAAAAGAAACTATCAGAGTCATGAGAGTCGTTTGTGAAATGAAATCAAGATATCTGGTGACCTCYTATGCTTATACATTTGTAAGAAGGCACTCCACAGACTGAACATTTGCTGCTTCCAAGAGATTTAGCTGCCTATAACTTAAAAGAGATTTCCAAAGGACTCTTGATAAGTATAGAAACAGATATATTTTGTTTTATTTATTGGCTGGTAAAGTAATAGAAGATTGCAGAAAACCTCAAACTTCCAGGGAACTTTCTCTTGTAGAGTGTAARCTGATATATCAGAAGCCAGTGACATTAATTTTACTAGTAAATGTCTTCCAGCCTGAGCAATATTTTATCACATTATTGGTACACTTGTTATGTGTATTATAGCAGTAGATTTTCAAACAGTTCTAAAAAGCCACTTTTCCTTCCATTGCTTCTTGGGCCAAAAATGAGATCAACAAGTTATAGGAGCAACTACTGGTGAATAATGTGTTTTGTGCTTGCATTTTTGTCACCAAGATGTTTGTGTTGGTATTGAATGGTGGGTTTATGATGGGTTTACTYTTAATGCTGAAAACAAACTCATGACTGAGCTCTTTCCTATTTCATAGTGCCAAAGATCCATCCAGCACTTCAAACCCTACCTGACACCTAACTTGCCAAAACGTTTTCATTATGCTAACAATATTCGTATTGATAAAGTACATCTTTTGGTGGATCAGCAGTGGCTCGCTGTGAGGTAACATCATCTGTGGGATGGTTTCTTATCTTTTCCATCCTTTCCTTGTCCTTTTCGTTTCCATCACAAATGCCTCATTTTGATTTTACTTAAAACTTAGAGTGTTACCCTCCATTATCTGTGATATAATTCCACACTTGTAAGTTGAAATCCCTTGCAATCTTTTTTTTTTTTTTTCCCAAATGAGGTAACTGCTTTGTTATCTCATTGTATGTTTTATATTAAAATGCAAATATTACAGAATATAACTGAAAATACAGCTCTTCTTCATCAGATTGCACTGATTTGAAACTTTCTGATGGGCCCTGGTTAAAAACAGCCATTTCTTAATTAATTTCCAAAACATCGATTCACTGCGCACTCAGTAGTTACCTAGGATATGTTTTATTTCTGCCCATAACAATTGCTGTTGCTTAAGGGAAAGAGAGGGAGATCTTCATAAAAATCAACACTGAATGAAAGTAGTATAATTTTCACTCTGTTCTTAAGACATGATTCAGAGTCCAGTGATTCAGGATGACAATTACTAACTGATTATAATTGTGTCACTTTTATTTACCACATATGATGTTTTCTTCTTAGAGACAACAGATACACAGCTTGTAATGGAGGCAATCATGGCTATGATAATGAATTTAAAAGTATGCAGGTAAGATACTTTTATTCAATTCTTGTGTGTTTTCAGAAAATCATTATGTGCTGGATGAACCACTAGAATATAGAACACATTATAATTTTTGCAGTATACTTTTTTCTTTTCTGTCATCCAGGCATCTAAACCATGACTGCATACTGAGTCTCCATATTCAAATTGTCTTACATCAATATGTACATATCAATATGGGTTTCAGTTCCCACTATTACTTGCTTGCATTCTTCTGATGGAGTAATGACTGAAAAATCTTCATAGCCTCTGGAAGCTCATCTGAGCATCTGAAGGCCTTATATAAAGAGCCTTATCTAAAGACTGGCTGTCCAGAGAGGTTGTGGAGTCTCCCTCTCTGGAGATCTTCTCCGGAGCGATCGGGTAATCAGTGCTCTGCATGACCCTGCTGGAGCAGGGTGGTTGGAATAGGTGATCTCTAGAGGTCCCTTCCAACCTTAAACATTCTGTGCTTCTGTCTAAAGCTTCTCTTCTCTGCTTGACTTAACCTAATGCCTGGTCCAAGGAAGGTAAAGAGTTGTTAGAAAAACCTGTATTGCAGTTTCCTCTCATTTTCAGTTCTGATTACAGTGAGGATATTTTCAGGTCTTGAGTTTTTAAGATAATATTTTGTCTATGCTCTGTGAYGTGAAACTTTAAATGAACTCAAGCCTACCACTAATAATCCTATATTCTGCACCTGGCATGTTTTACTTACAGGAATCAACTTCAGCTGAATCTTCACATCTTTATTATAACTGTATGCCGGTAAACTGATCAGGACATTCCTGAATGTTTACACGGCAAAACAAGTAAAAATTCATGTTAAATAATGGAAATATTAATTATAGCTAATCTTATCCTGATGATGCAATGACCAAGAAAAATTAATTCTTTATAAAAAAGTAACATGTGTTTGTGTCTAGTGATGTGATATCTAGTGATGCCTAGTCATATTTAAAAAAAAAAATTAAAATTTCTTTCCTGTTATGTAAACATAAGAATATTATTTTAGAACAGATCATTTTCCTATTTAGTCATGTTTCCTGTATATCATAGCAGCCAGYTCAGCAGCTTATAATGTAGTGGAAATTAGTTCAGGTCTGAAAGCAGTCACTGTTCTTCTGTTCTACTTTCAGACACAAGGAAGGGTCACCTGGCACTATATTGTACCACTGGTGGTACTAACTCAGGTCTCTGCTAAATTTGGGATGGATCTTCCCTGCCCTTTACTCCCTATGGTAGTCATGGCAGTAGTAGTCATGGTTATAGGCTCCCATGTTTCTTAAAGACTTCAGAAAATGTAACTTACATTTAAAAAAAATAAACTCTCTTATATTCCTGGGTTGGTATTGGCATTTAAGAGGATCTATGTCATAATTCAGTATCTGTTAAAAGGATATTACTCTTACTAGTGTTACAATGAAAACATCTAAAGTTTGAATTTGAAACACAACAAACAATAATTTCCATAAATATGCACAGAAATATTAAAGAAAAAAAAAGAAAAAAGAAAAACAGATTTCATATGTACTTGAAAGTAACCTGAGAAATGAATTTATATTTTGCACTCTACTTCAAATAATATGTAATGAGCAGTATTTGCCTTCTTTGTCAGCTATATGCTGTATTTTAAGTTTGATGACTTGTGAAAAGCTATATTTTGGTCCCTGGTTCTTTGAAATCTCACTCATTTATTTCTGAATTTTACTTACTTTAGATAACTTTTTTTTTAATTACAATATAGGCTATATTCTTAGGATATGGGCCAGGCTTTAAAGAGAAAACAGAAGTGGACCCCTTTGAAAACATAGAAGTTTACAACCTTATGTGTGGTGAGTAGAGGCAATCCAGCAGTGTTTTCGAACACCAGTGTTGTGAGAGGAAATGAAGAACTAAAACTTCAGTAAATTCATTCAAAGGCTAAACTTCTCACATAAAGTGCTTCATTTGAAATCATGCATGAAATCAGTCTAGCATTCTGTATAGTGTTCAAAGACAAACTACCAAAAATTGTGAGGAAAGTCTTCCTGCCACATGGACTTGCTGTTGAAATAGTGCATGTGGGATCATTTTAGGACAAGAAAAAGGCCTTGCAGAGCATCAGAACTGTTGCTCAGAACTTGAGCTGCACCACTGCAGTTGCACTGAGAAGTGTGGAAATTGGTTCCTCAGGAAAGATGAGTTAAAGCATTGTACAAAAATGCAATGTGCTAGMATGCTTCATAATATGATACCTTCTTCTCCTGCAATCACAA
The DNA here is from genome assembly GCF_003342845.1 of Nothoprocta perdicaria. Taxonomy (NCBI): domain Eukaryota; kingdom Metazoa; phylum Chordata; class Aves; order Tinamiformes; family Tinamidae; genus Nothoprocta; species Nothoprocta perdicaria. The sequence continues at coordinate 4,204,852 of NW_020455777.1, read as the reverse complement.
CTGTATGCATAACTGCATAAAACCACCCAGTTTTCTTTATGGTACAGCTCTATATAAAACTGTTTTACATTACTCAGATGCATAGATTACCAAATCTTGATGCATTGGGTCCTTTATAACTCTAAGACTGGACATTGTTGGTAGCTACTATCAYAGATTAGGTAATTGAATAAACTATTATTTTTCTTTTTGGAATAAATGCATTGCAAATGCATAAAAATGGAATGATAATGTATTTTAAAAGTGCCATTTTATTCTTAATGTATCTTTAGAAACTATTTAAATTTTTTTTCTGTTCAATTTTCAAATTTCAAAAATGTTTCAATAGATCTGCTGCATATTACACCGGCACCAAACAATGGAACACATGGCAGCTTAAACCACCTTTTGAAAAATCCTTTTTACAATCCTTCACATGCAAAAGAAGAGTCGTCTCCTTCATCATGTCCAGTTGTCAATCTGAGTCCCCCAAGTGAGTTAGGATGCACATGCAATGAAGTAAGTGGGGTCTTCTCAGATCTTTTAACCATCTTTGTCAAGTGTTTTCAYTTTTCCTTGATTTCTCTAAACTGGAGATTCCCATAAATGGTTCTCTAATATTTTACAGATGTTGGACGTTTCAGAAATAAACAAGAGGTTAAATCTCACYGCAGAAGAAAGTAAGTAGTAAGAAGTGAATGGGACAGCAATAATTTTCAATCTATGCATATTTTAGGTTCTGTGTTACTAGATTCACTGGGAATTGCAATTTAAAGTGAAGTAGGAAAGTCAAATAAGAGGCATTATTTTTATCTAGCATCTTTTTAAAAGATGCTAATGGATGCTTTTGTAAGAAAATTTCTGCACAGGAACTGAATCCAAATCTCATTAAAATCTTGAAAAGAAATGCACTGGTTTCGGCAGACTTTGGATCCAGCCTGAGTACTTATGGACAATGGCGTACCTGTTGTTCCCCACCTGGCAAACATAAGTTTGACTTTCTCTGGTCACAAACTCCCATAGATATTTCTGTGTGCTTTTTCTTTTGTGCGGTTGGGTGGTGGCATTCTTTGTAGTTTTAGGAAGCAATATAATAAGTATATAAGTATTATAAGTATTGTAAGTATTATAAGCATTATAAGTATCTAGCCAACTAAGACTTAATTTTCAATCCATTGACAAGATAACTTCAAAAAAAATCAAAATGAAATTGTAAATAATTGGGAATTTGAATCATACATACATCATACAGTCTTGTGTCATATTATAGTGGTTTTTGCACGTTAAAAATAGCAGGGAAGTTTTTTTCTACATTTTTATTCCACTCAGAAGTAAAAACCTTAAATAAACACATGATCATGTTTAGTGTCATTTCTATTTCTATTTATATTTATTCATGTACATATTTACATTTTACCTCTCCTTGCTTAAGCATTTGGGCTATCAAAAATGTTCTCGAAGAGCAAATCAATAATTATTGTTTAAATCCTAGTAAAGGAGACAAACTCCCGTAATTTGCCATATGGGAGACCCAGAGTTCTCCAGAAAGAAAACACCTACTGTGTCCTTTCTCATCATGGGTATGTGAGTGGATACAGTTACAATATCTGGATGCCACTGTGGACTGCGTACACTGTCAATAACCAGGTAGGTTATCAGTTACCCATATCATTCTTAATTATGTAATATAATGGACTGGACATGTGGTTTGTTCACTGGGAATTCTGTTTATGGATTAATAGGTGTCATGTGACTCAGACATTTTTTTTTCTGAAAAGGAAAAAAAGTATCTTTGATATCTTTTAAAATTCAAACATTCTAAAATATGTTAAAACAAAAGGAAAAAGCCATCTGTTAGGGATACAAAAGACACAAAGGAACAGAGCTCCTATTAAGCTGTTTCTGTTAAGGCTGTTTTGTAAGTTGGTAAGCTGTCAACATAGTGCTCCAACTTGCCTGTCAATTCCTAAGGAAAATCATTCTATGTTTTCCAAAGCCAGAAACTTGTAAGTTTTCCTGTAAATACCATGATTTTTTTTCCCAGTAATAAACCTCCCAAATATATACAGTCCTTCAAGACAGTTTGTAATAATGCGTGTGTCTGTACATTCTGTTTATTTTCTCACTATTACATTATAAAATTTCAGAATGATATAATCATAGCTGGAAGGTCAGAGAGTTCAAGGATTTGTATAATTGTTTTCACATTCCCAGGGTCAGTAAACTAATGGACATTAACAAACTTGTTCCTCCTATAATTTGACTTTTTTTCAGAAATTTCCCTTAGGAAATACCTTCTACATTGTTTTTTAGTTTTTCTAAGAGAAATGTATTTTTTCATGCCCATATTTTTCATGTTCTTAACATTGTAATACAACATTTTATAACAGTACAAATACAGAGAAATTATTCTAATCAAAATATTTGCTGTTAGAATATTAGTATAGAAAACTTCTTTCTGAAATTGAGTGGTTTTTTTTCAACTACAATATATAGTATTCAAGAGAGAAAGCTTCATAAGTTATGGCAATAGTGGCCGGACAAAGAGCTAAAGCCACTGTCTTTGTAAGTTTTGTGGGAATGACGGAAGCCTGGAATTTCAGCAAAACTGTTAATATATCCTAGGTGGCTTCTGTTGTGAATAAAGCCTGTGCGATGGATGACTTAATGACTTCTAAACTGAGATATTTCTTGATAAGTGGGTAGCTGTCCACTATAGAAAGGGCTCAAACAGTAAAAGAAGTGATGAAGACTTGAATTTTGCTGGCTTTGTGTGATCTCCGAACATTTTAAAACGGGACTGGCTGATCAAGGCCACGCAAGATTATTGATTGCATCTACCCGTGATACTATAGTTCAGGATGTTAGGGAAACCTACCAAGATTGAAAGACGGTTATTTTCCTTATCTGACAGGGTGAAAGGCAGATTTTCTTGCAAAAAGTTAATGACTACAGCTGCCAGAGGAATTAAAAATTCCACACTTGTGGGATTTAAAACTGCTTTGCTCTCTATAGCAGCTTGTGAACAACGTATCACTTCCTAAACATGAAYTGCAGTTTCATTTGCTTTTCTAAGCTTTTGACATTTTTGTCTGTTTATGAATATGGAGCATTTCTATTGCTAAAGAAAATTACATGTAAGAATTTCTAACTTTAGTACAAAAATGTRAATTAAATTAGTTTTTGAGACTCATTCATAAGTAGTCTAAACTATACTGCAGTGAGACAAAAACAGCAATGAGACTTGTCTAAATCACTGAGATTTTTGGAACTAAATCTCAGTGCATTGGGGTTGTGGGAATTTTGTTTTCTGTGGTTCAGTATTTTTTCTTCTTGATTACCCAAAAAAGATTCCTGGAAGTGCCTGAAGTTGACATGACAGACCACAGCAGCTGCTTCAGTTCTGTCATGTAGTGCAAATAGCTCATATTTMTTGATGTTAATTACCATCTATTAAAAAGAAATCTGCATCAGAAAACATAATGCATGATGTGGTATTTGTTAACTATCTTCTTCAGAAGACTGTATGCTTCTGTAACCAGAAAGACAGGGAAYCAACAGCTAAAGATGTTGAGCATGTGCTGAAATTTGTTTTCTGATGTCTGTGTCTTAAGACATAGCAGTTATCAGTGTCAAGGTCTTATTTCTTAATCAATCATCATTTTCAACAGCWTGTTTGGGATTTTTTTATTCCATCCTTTTCAATATATTATCTTTTTAAAAATAGTTATTCCTCTGCTTTGAGGAAAAGAAATGAGTAGGTTATTCCAGAGAGAGTGTGTTAGTATATGGACCATTAATGATTGCATTCTTGGGTTGCACTAGCTGTTGACCGACCTCATGGTACTAAAAGGTGCACATAGATACAGCCATGCCCAGCTATTAGCAGGTTTTGATACTGTTGACTTGCTTGTAGATTCTAAAAAAAACAAGCTGAACCATGTGGACTGGGTCCTTTCTCAAAATTACGTGAGAATTCATTAGAAATTCTTAAGTCTTCTCCTGCGATGTCCACTGGAAACAGCTCTGAACAACCTACATGTGTGGGAACGTTTTTGAAAATGTTAATATTAATTCCATTAACATAAAACTTGAACATAATATGGGCATACAGAAATTGTCATAAAATAAGTAAAGAAAGTAAATTAAAGAGTACAAAGAGASACAAGGAGAATGTTAAGTTTTTTTTCTGATTGGTTTAACCAATTAAAATAGACAATGAGCTAAATTCCTATTTAGATGTTTAACTACTGTTTATAAAGATAAAAATCAGAATATATGTTCCAGTTTTACCAAAGGAAAATAAATAGCACATTTACATGAGTGTAAAAAAACAAGTGCACCTCAACACACACAGAAAAAAACATGTTCTGGTATTCTAATTATTGCAATCATTCAATATGAGATTGATAGAAACAGTTATACTAATCAGATTAGTTTTGGACCATTTCTTAGCTATTGTGAGCATAGGTCTACTGAAGTTAATGAAACAAGCCAGTAAAATGTACTGAATCTCCTACAGTGGTTTCTTTTTTTTTTTTTTTTAACTCTTTAGAGGCACAGACTCATATTAATGACAGACCATTCTCAGATGCTTTATTGACAAGATAATCTGAAACCAAGTTTCTGTTTCCAGGAAGTGATGAACGAGCCAAATTTGTCACCTGTTTTGACCTAAAGCTGTACATTTACAACCAGAACTTTGCATGTTACGTAGGGATTTCCCTGAATTACCTAAAAACAGATGTAAAGGAAAAACACTAGGCAGAAAACATTACTGCCCATTACTTGCATCGACCTGATTCATAATGAAAATGGRAAGATTCAATGAGGGCCATTCTAGAAAGTTAAAACCATACAGAGCATTACGCTGGCCACAGCGTGGGTGTAACACTTTTTTTTTCTCTTTTCACAGGAAAACACGTCTTCGCTTCCTCCCACTGTTTCAGACTGTCTGCGGGCTGATGTTAGAATCCCTGTTGCTCAGAGCCAAAATTGTTCTGACTACCCAGAAGGGCTGAACTTCACTCGTGGTTTCCTCTATCCTCCCAGTGAGTATGGTCCTTTTTATAGCCGGAGCTTAGAAAGTCTTCATCAGCTGGATGTGGGTTTATGTTTAAACATATACCCAAACACCAAAACAAACTTCTTGAGATCAGCATGTCGGGCAGAAAAAAGTTTCCAGTGTTTGTAGACTGACCAAAATGAAGACTGCTACTAGTTTTATTTAAGTCTTTTCAGTTTTAGAACATTTAGGTTTTTCCCGAAAAAAAATGGAACAACTTGAATTTAACTAAGATTGGTTGGAAAGATATGAAGAAATAGAGGTGAGAGCTGTCTCTCTTCTTCTATATTTATTTCATTATGTCAAATTGAATAGTGTCCTGTCACAAATGAAACAAAACAAAACACATCTCATTAACACTGAATAGCCCTGAAATGACAATAGGTGATAAATAGTGATCTAATGATCTGATAGTTGCTTTTTAGCCTAGTCCATAAATAAAAATAAAATATTCCATGTGAGAAAATGCGTTATCCCTGTTTGTATCTGTCAGCATGATAAAAGAGGACCTCAGTCCAACATAATCTACTGTAGTCATGATTGTGCCTTTGTAAAAGGCTTCATGGTCTATCTTAATGGTCTATCTTTCGCAGACTAAAAGCAAATTTAAATGTTAAGGAATGTGAAGCTGAATCAGATACACCTGCAATTCACAGTGACAAATGATTCAAATTTGTCTTTGTGTAGTACTTTATTAAGGTATGCTTTGTTCTTTCATATGTTTGTATATAGACTTCAACTCATCTGGTCTTGAACAATATGATGCTTTACTCACCAGCAATATAGTTCCCATGTATCCAGCATTYGGAGGTAGGTTCCAAGGTTCTGATTAATATGTTCTGTAACTGTTGAAATGGTTCTACTCTTCATATACTTGTAGCAATGATCTCAAAACGTTAATACATGACCTGCGGTGTATCCAAATCTTCTGCAAAATCTTTAACAGCCTTTTTTAAATTAGATGTGTGAAATTTTAAAACATCCTCCTGTAAGTCATATTTTTTTGTRTATAGTTCTGTTAGAACTTTTTGTAGGTGTACCTGTTCACTTCAGAATGATTTCTTCATCTTATTTGCACTGCCCTAGCAGGAAATGCCAGCTACAAAACTCATAAAATGGTGGCACTGGGGAAATGCCCAGGAAAAACGAACACAGCTCTTTGCCTCTCCTTTTGTAAGAACTCCCAGTAAGACAGGATGAAGCGTGTAAACAGTGCCCAGATACTGTGCCTGATTCATCAAGTAGAAACCTGAAACAGAGAATGCTAATCTTGGAATGTTTCTCTTAGACAGATGTTTCTGTTCTACAAGTGCAGTAAGCTACATTGACCGCATCCAACTTGACTCACATTTGTTAGTAATCATGGATAACTTTTCTACATGCAGTCTTGTTACTACATTTAGTTAAGCCTGTGTCCATTTTCTTAGCTGAGGGATAGAACCTGCTGAAGCTAAAAGCTGAGGGAAAAGCAATGATGTAGCTACTGCCTTTCTGTGGCATTCCTCATTTATTCACAAACTTGTCAGGTGAAAAACAGAGATACCAAAAATATAAGTGGCTTGAATCTTCCAAGTCAAATGGCATGGTAATATTTGACATGAATTCTCTGGACTTAGACTAAGTCTCAGATTAATAACTCTCAGATACTCCTTTCACAGAGCCACCATCTCAGTTTGCACTATTTGTCACAGYTGTTGGGGCTAGCAGGTAGGCCAGAAATCAATGGCTTTTGGGATCTGGAGTTGTAGGCTTCAGATTCAATATACATCTCCAGTASTGTAGGAGAGGCCTACAGAAGTATAGTAGCATCAGTACTGAATAAGAGTATGTCCCTTCTAAAGAAATCTAAATAGTATGTAACAAAGAATTTATTTTACAGACAGTTCAGCATGGAAACTTTTATTATTTATCCACAACAAAACAAGGAATAGGTTCTTTGCTTTTGGTAGTGAAATAGCTTCAAAATTGTGTTAATTGTGCTTATGCTTTCTTTCAATGACAGTCTTATGGGACTATTTCCATAATGTCCTACTTCAGAAGTATTCTAGAGAAAGGAATGGAATAAATGTTATCAGTGGACCAGTGTTTGATTACAATTATGATGGTCATTTTGACAGTCTTCATGAAATTACACTGTAAGTACAAGGAAACGCCTGAGATCAAACTCTAGATTATTTTGCACTTTATTTCTAGGTAGACACTTTTCTGCAGAAAGAACAAAAACAAAATATGAAGGAGTGTTGACTCTTCTGTTTATAATCCATCAGCCATTCATTTAAAAGAAACCCAAAGCATAGCAATCTTTGTAGCTTTGCAAAAGCAAATGCCCTTGTAGGTAGATTTTAATTTAGAAGTTCCAGTCACACATGTGTCCACCCRCACATGCATATACACAGATATACACCGTGTATATAAGCACCAAGCACCGTGCGATAAGCACCAAGTATTTATCTTAGTCATTGAGAACAGAAGGAGGAACAAAACTGAATAAGAGCAAACAACAACTTAGACCCTTCCAAATATAGGGAAAATGTGTTTTGACAGTAAGAACCCTTATGTAGAAGGACAAGTGCTGGGAAATCTGCACAGCTAACTGTTGTCACTGGCAATTTTATATTCAAGGCTTGACTTAATACCACATTTGTCGAAAAATATTTTGAGAATGGTAAAGTCAGCTCTGCCACGAAGCAGGAGGCTGGAAGGGATGAGAGACTAGAGCTTCTTTCCAAGCAAAATGCTGTAATGCCCACTSAACCACATAATGTTGTCTAAAGTTTTGAATAAGCATGTATTATTCAGCATGGCTAGTCATATAATGGTTTCACTGATGTTGTTTATTTAAATATTGAAGACATACAGCTAATCTGGGAGGTGTTCAGCTCTTCATATGTTTAGACACAAAAGGGAGCATGCTAGTGGCTATAATACGAGGGCAAAGACACTTTGAATCACATATCCCAAGCTGGTTTCTACAGAACATAACCACGAGTCATCCTTCTAGCATTTCTTATTGACTAGGAACCAGAAGCTAATTTTCCTTCTTCTTCAAATCAGTTTCATACAGTTGAAATTCTTAATGTAGCAAAGGACACTTACAATGCTGCAACCTGCCCCTTCTAGATGTGAACGTTCTTAGCTTTGGCAAAATGGAATATAGAGCACATGAGCAGTCCTGTTGATTTAAATGGGACYGCCTGTAGAAAAAGGACTAATTTTTGCATATTTGGTTGGATATTGAGACTGTCTTTCCTATCAGATATTTATTTCAATTATACAATAAATAGAAGTCATATAATAGTGAAAGAACACTCCTGAGATGTTTTCTATGACATACCAACAACATCAGTGTTCTCGTATTTTCTTACTAATTAAATCCCCTTATTTTTGTTTTATAGGCATGTAAATGATACACAAATCCCAGTCCCAACCCATTACTTTGTGGTTCTGACTAGCTGCAAGAATCCGTCTTTCACTCCACTGAACTGTTCAGGCTCCCTGGAAGTTTTGTCGTTTATCCTTCCTCATCGACCTGACAACACTGAAAGCTGTGCTGTAAGTGTAATTTCCTGCTCCTGCGGGCAAGTGGGCTTCGTGAACTGTCATTCCTGGTGGAAGAATCTTTAGATCTATAGGGTTTAATTAACTTGTTCCTATTTGCAGTTGACATTCATTATTTACAACAAGAAATGCATACTTGAATTAAGTAAAAGGGATACTTCCACGAAAAGTGTAAATCTCAAAGAAAATAAATTGGTCTAGTCTAGCATGTATTGTTCAGCCAGGTGGGTGTCCTTGCACCAAGCTCCAGAGTGCAGAAGGTTCCTTTCATGACAGTTTCCCATACACAGACATAGCTATAGGGACTTGAAGTGGCTCTCAGAGCAACACAGTTGTGTTCAGTTTGTTTGTGGCTCTGCCTGAACTCGTAACTCCACACAGGTGCAAGATGCCTCATCAGAAGCAACCTGGGTCTGCATTTATAGCATGGCTAATCCACAATTTCACAAGGAATTTGTAGGAAGCTGAGAGTTGACTGAATGTGCAAAAGAAATAATTAGGAATAATCAGGAATTAGTCTTGATTCTTTAACAATTAATGCCTTTTCTCTAAAGCTTAGCAATAAACACCTTAAACATCTTTATATTTCATACTGTCCACTRTGAGCCATGGTAGGTTAAATTTAGTGAAATACTTGTGTCCAAAGCAGATCCTGGCAATAGGAAAGCAAATTACAACCTGCATGCAAGTAATTATTGTAGTAAAACAATAAAATAGCGTTCTGATTCATTAGTGCTGATGTTTACAGGGCTTTTTTATTTTCCTTTTTTTTGGGAGGTATTAAGTCTGCATCTGTCTAGCAATYACTTTTGCTGTCCAGTCCAGCTGTTCTAGGGACTTTGCTCAGATTGACAGATGCCAGTTGTTTAGCTAGCCTGAGGACAGCCATTAATTTACACAGTAACTAAACCTATCCTGACTTGTGTATTTAAAATATGACTCAACTCTACTTAACAATTAATTAGTCAACAATTTATTAGATGTCATACCTACCATTTCAGCAGTATTTTGCTTCTCTGTAGCCTCAGATTGCTTATAGTCTTTTCTTTGAATATATTATTTTACTCGGCAATTGGTTTGGTGTTAAGTTTATGTGAGAACTTCCATGCTTGGATTCTACTGGTCTCCCAAGACAGTTGAAATGAAATGTAGCTGACAGGAAGCAGGTCTGACAGGAGGCTGGGCCTGTGTCGGGGTAGATGGGGATTGGGGGCATCTGTTTGACTTTTACCTAAATGAGATCCCCAAATGCAAGGCCGCAAAGATGTCTAGGAAAAAAAACGAAAGAGATTTTGCAAACTAAGGGCTTTCGATGCCATTAATGCACTCTGTTGTTTGGTGGTGGTGTTAGACAATAACAAGTATTTTAACATTACTTCTGTTTTTCTTGGCAGGAAAACAAACAGCCTTCTGAATGGGTTGAAAAAAGAGTTCAGGCTCATGTTGCTCGTGTTCGAGATGTGGAACTTCTCACTGGGCTTGACTTTTACCAGGAAAGACAGGAACCTGTCTCTGAGATCTTACAGCTAAAGACATTTTTGCCAACATTTGAGACGGACATTAACTAAATATCAGTAAAATGTATCTGTACTTGGAAGAAAATAAATCTGAAAAAAAAGCTTTTTCTTTAGTTAACTATGCAGGGAACATGACAATGTCTGTTCTGTAAGAAAACACACAACATCTAATTCCATTTTTTCAAGTTCTTATTCTTTGGTTATCCATTCTGTTTTGTGCCAACTGAGTAACAATTACGAAAAGTAAATTAAATCCTCATCGATGAATCAAGTTTTTAAATAATATTTTAATATTAATGGTTTTGGGAAAAAAAATGCAGAAGTAGCATGTCTTTTTTTGTGGTAGAAAGACCCCCAAATTGTAATTTGTAAAGAAAATATTTCTGTAATTGAGCTGAAAAGAGAAGCATTTTAAGAGGAATGTGTGTGTTTTTTCACTTGTTTATATCTGTGAAGTAGTGGTTATYTAACATTGGTATATCCTGAAATGCTCTGAATTTCTTTCACCTGCTGTTAATTCACACGAAAACTGCTATATATCTAAAACATTCAGATTTTCAAAAAGCCTGCATATGGTGGGCGTGTCTTCTGAGAGTACACACTCTGGATAATCTCTTCCGAGATTTTCCACACAGGTAAATTCATTAAGCTAGTAATACCTGAAGTGAAATAAAATGAATGAGCTACATTCTTTAGTCTTCAGAAATCTTCAATTGTTTTGTGCAAGAAGAGCTAAAAAACAGTCCCTGTAGCTAGAGGGATGTTGTCCAGATATTTATCTGTATTTGCAAACATTTCCAAATGTCTGGTAGTATCCAAAATATTTGTGTTTATTTTTAAATAGTCAAACAAGAGATGGGTGTACACAATTAGTGGTGCTTTATGAAAAATGGTCAGTGATCCTTTCCATAATGACTTTATACAAAAAGAATTTCTAAGTGAAACTGTGTGGTTTGCAAATTACTGCTAGGGGCAGGTAAATAGGACAAGGCAGTGGAAATTCCCAAATGCTGCTGCTACAGAAATGCCACGTGATAACTGCATGTTGAGCTGATATTCTCCATTGCAGGTGCTGCTCGGTACAGGTAGGAATAGCAGCAGACAAGGACCATGGGTCTGATTTACATGCACATTGGAGGTGTTTTAAAGAAACGTGTCTGAGTGTTGGAACTTGCAGCCAATTGTGGACTGAAGGAAGTGTGTCTCTCTCAAAGCATGTACCTTAGATGTCCATAGAAATTAATTGGATTTTTTTCCCAAAGTATTAGGGGAGGAGTGTACATGCATACATTCCAAACATAGGTTAATGTTTATCTTACATTAGGATGATAATTTGTATCAAGATTTGAATCTTTGGTTAATTAGGATCCCTGATGATTTGGTAATATGAATAACCCTTGAGCATTAAAATTAAGTGTGTAGTTCCAAATTAACTTCTTGTGAAGCTGAATTTAAAAAGCATTCCTGTTTTTATAAACTTTTCTGCTGATGGAGTCAGAAGTTGCAGTTTTTCTGAGAAAACAAACGTTAAGAAGTTCTTGACAGAGTCATGGTTATTTCCCATAGTATTCATTCAACTGTCACTACTATCTACCTTTCACAAGCACAGTGGGTCATTTACAGATGATAGTCTAGAGATTGCACAGGGGAATAACTAATTCATGTAAACAATGGACTTGGTTCTTAGCCCTGTATTCTTCCCTTGGTACTGACTTCTTGCTACTATGTCTTTGTGTTGAAGAGTCCCCAGCTTTTCCAGGACTAGTTCAATGTGTTGCATCATAGAGCTTTGGTGGCATAAGCTGTGATAAAGATGGCTTTGGGGAGTATCGTGCTCTGTACCCTTCCTCCCAGGCTTGTTATGTTGATCTTGCGGTCTCACAGACCTCCTTAAAACTGTAACATTTTCTGTATTTACAGGAACAACCATGGGAAGATTTTTTTTCCCTTCAGTACTAAGTTCAACAAGTGAGTCAAGTCATTGACTGATTTTAAACATGTCTAGATTTGGTGGAAAATTGTGGGGAAAGTTTTTCTGCTTTCCCTTGCTTATTTATGTAAGTGCGTGCTGGTAATGGAGATTGGGAGAACTGGTACTGAAGTCTATCATGTATAGTTACAATGCAGCCAGAGAAATCTTGCAGCAAACAAACAAATGATTTTAAAAATATTCCCGTTTATTTCTGTGTCTGGTATTTCCAAATAGAGTATGTAAGCCAAACATCATGTTGAAATGCTAAGCGTCTACACTAGCGCAAAAAAAATACTCAAACCTGTAACCCCAGTTAGATACATAGTAAAGACCATGTCTGAAATTCTTTCACTGAAAAGGCAAACCATCAAAAGGATTTGTTGATACTTAGCAGGTTATATGATTACTGTGAAACAATAATTATTCTAATAGATCTGGATTGGGTGATTCCTAATGACTACAAAAGATGAGGCTGATAGAATGATGATTATGGGAAAGAACTGGCCCACATGTTGTGTTGCAGAGTCACAGCTGTGTAACTTTCCAAAAATGACAAGTCCTCACTCTTTTTTTTTTTTTTTCCCCTATATTTTTCAGCTGGTTCTGAAAGACCTAAGCTTCAAGCTGGAGTAGAATAAATGTGAGATGTTTTGCTGACTGTAAACAGATATTGTTGAGTTCCAGCTCTCATGACCACATTATGTGTGAGAATTAAAATTAGAAATTTTGTAAAATGTGGTTTTATCTTGACCACAATGGAAGCTGAGAAACTGAATCCTACTATAGTAATTGAAAAAAACTGAGCTTGAAAAGACCTGTTTCCCTGTTTTATCCTGTTTTTTTCTTTTCTTTTCTTTTTTTTTTTTTTGAGTATTAAAACTAAAGGTGCAAGTAAATACAGAAATTTAGCATTACATATAGGTAGTTTTGCCTCGGTGGCAAAGCAAGGTAATAATTGAAAAAAACAAAGGAGATACAGCCTGCCTTTCTCCAGAAAGTCCTGCAACCAGAAGAAGGTTAATAACTAGAAGGTCTCATAGAAATTTTTTTCCAAGGTCTACTGTGTTTCCCTAGCACCATGCCCTGGCCCTCAGCCACCATCACCAGCATTTTTGCTTAGTATTTATTAAGAGAGACCGTTGTTTTTTTTTTTTTTTTTTTCACTGAAAACAACATCCAAAGTTGAGTACAGACATTTTAATGGCACAGAATATCCTTTACTCCTTTCTTGGCTGTTCATTCCCTCCCTCCCCCCAAAAAAAGACTAGCTTTTCTAATGAAATCCCACACTGGTCCTGCAATATTTATATGCAAGGAGATTTTTCATATGCAAAATGTTCAATTGTGTTTAAAAATACAATTCTAAATTTCTACACAAGTCTAAATTCTAATTCTGTACCCTAGCTGTACAGACTTTCTGCAGCGTGGGACTGYGCCTGCCTGGAGGTGCAGAGCTGTGAAGAGCTCTTTATAGCAGGAATAGCAGGAAAATATGTCCTGCTTCTGGAGCTGATTATGTTGTCCTGTGAAAAGCAGCGGCTGAGAAGTGCCGGCCTCCTCTCGGTGAAGCAGCTTTTCCCTGCCCCATCTCCTCTTCTGAGGGATGGAGGAAGTGGCGACAGCCTGAAATAATTTTCCTTCCCGTAGTCTGGAAGTAGTAGGAAAGTTGAATCCTTCCCAGTCCTGGAGGCAAACGTGTGTCCTCAGATGACCAAAAGCTGCAGGGAAAAAACTTGATGTGGAGTTATAAGTGTATCCTAACATACTCAGGGTTAGGAGTTGTGACAAATTGGGGTTTTGGATCAGCCAGGCAGGAGTTTTCACTGAGGAGTGAAATTACTTTCACCTGTCTATTAAGAAGATTTGATGACATGACATGAAAACTGAACTGCCCCGTGTCCAGGGACCACCTAAGGAACGAAGGTGAGTCATGGTGTCTATAATAGTTTGGAAGCTGGAAGGAAAGCAAAGGCTTCCCAATGCTGACTCCAGGTCTTACTCTGTGTGAGAGAAATTGGTTGGGGAGCGGAGGACTCCAGTTTCCCAAAATCTCTCCGAGGAAAAGCAAACTTGCTGCGTTTTGTTTGCTGTCTGGCTCCTTTCTTATTGCTGAGTCACGTTGCTGCCTAACAGAGGGAGCAACTGCCATTTCTGTGGCAGATGTTGTTATGGTCACAATAACAGCAGCAGATGCTTTAGAAAAACTCTGTTGAGATCCGTGGCTGGACAAGTGAATTTTGACTATATTATGACTTCAGCCAAGATCAACAGTTTGCAAAAAATCATACCACCGACAGCAACTACAGCTGTGCTTGCGAGGCATATGGAAAAGACAACTGAGGCCTTTTTTAATCATTTGCATCACTGCAGGGCTATATGGCCGGTGTTAGGCTCCTCAGTTTGGTGGGATCATGCTAASTCAGTGTTGAGTCCTTTCATTTCCATGAGGATGAAATTTAATAGCATTTCTCCTGATTCTGCCCTTGAGCAACGTGTGTTCTTCTCAGCATGTTTCAGGCAGGGTATTCAGTTGGACCTCTGAATTTGTACAAGGACTACCAACAGGGTAAGACAGAAGAAAAAGAAGAAATTACCTATAACATGATAATCAACATTCATATGCCAGGTCATTGCAAACATCTTAACATACTATCCTGGAGAACTGGAGAATCACAGAGTCATTGAGGTTGGAAGGGGCCTCTGGGAATCATGAAGTTCAACTCTCCCGCTCAAAGCAAGTAAGTTTCTCAGGACCATATACAGATGAGTTTTGAATATCTCCAAATGTATATGGAGACTTTAAAATCTCTCTGGGCAACAATATTTACTCTTATAGGATATATATATATATATATATATATTTAGAATTTCCAATCTTTCAGCTTGTGCCTATTGCCTTTTCTCCTTTCACTGAGTACCACTGGGAAGAGAATGACTTTATGTCTTTACTCTTCCCCTTCAAGTATTTATACACTCTGATAAGATTCCTCTCTCCCTCCTCTTCTCCAGGCTGAATTGTCCCAGCTCTCTCAGCTTCTCCTCATATGAGTGACATCCCATTCCCTTTATCATCTTCAGGTCCATTTGCTGGACTCATTCCTGTGTGTCACACGTTCTTGTGCTGGGGAGCCCAGAACTGGATGTAGCACTCCCAAAGTGTTGYCTCACCAGTGCTAATGCAAAGCAGTGCACAAGTGGCCTTCTTTGCCACAAGGACACACTCCTGGCTTATGATCAACTTCTTGTCCACCAGGACCCCTAGGCCTTCTTCTGCAAAGTTGTTCCCCAGCCAGTCAGTCAGTCCCCAGATTGTAGTGGTGCCTGCAGTTATTCCTCCCCAGGTGCAGGACTTTGTTGAACTTCGTGAGGTTCCTGTCTGCCCACTTCTCYAGCAGGTCACTGTCCCCCTGAATGGCAGCAAGGCCCTCCAGTGGATCAACCACTGCTCCCCATTGTGTGTCACCTGCACAAGATGCTGAGATGCCCTCTGCCCCATTACCTGAGCTATGAGAGATGATACTGGCCCCAGYACCAATTCTTAGGCTACACCACTAGTGATTTCTCAACAATGGAAAAGTCTGCATGCATAAGTATACCTTTCCAAAACTCCTTTTGGCTCCAGTGGTATTTATTTATTCTTTTGAAATTTTCTTAGTGGGCGAAATCYTGCATTTCATCCTGCATTTCAGATATGGCAGATACTTTTCTAAGAGCAGTTTAACATTCATAACATTCACACAGACAGGAGCCATATCAGTTACAAATAAAATATTTAGTTTGATCAGCTAAAAAGCTTTTCATTTAAACTATTGGAAATAACAACCTCTTCATCCTTCACTTCAGTATTATCATATGTAGGACATACCCCAGAGCTACCTGCTGACACTCAAGAATAACATTCAACTCTCTGGGAAAAGAAAGGGGACAGATGGGGAGTATCTGAGAAAAAGTATTTTATAAAGGAGACYTCCTTTTGCTCTAGAGAATCCAGTCACGCAAGCCAATGAGTGTAATTTCCATCAGCTGTTCTGTATTTTTTTTCCCCATTGCTATTTGTTTTCAGGAAAAAGAAAGCGAACAGATTTGTGTCTAACTACCAAAACTACAGCTGTGAATATCATTTCTATCATTTCAAGAACATTTGAAGGATATTCTTATTAGCCAAGAATGCAAAATATGCTTCAGAAGTGACAGTTAGTTTTAATTTCTCTGCATACATTTCTCCTCCATTTTAGGCATATATTTTTCCTCCATGCCCAGGAGCATATTTTTATGCAGCAGTGGATTCCAAAGAGATCAGTTTGCAACCCTCCTTTCCAGTCTTCCCTGGAGGGCATTTTCTACATCTTTTCATCTGACCATTTTATATTCTTCTAAACCTTGTGTTCAGATTACAGACTCTAGCTATCTCTCTAGTACCATTGTACCGTCCAGATTCATTTTCTCTTACAGAGAAGAAGAAGAGCAGAAACAAAAGACGACGTGAATGCAGAACAAAAAATAGTTTTTAAAACTTTTGTTTCTTGGCATTTTTAAAAGCTTAACTGCAGACCCATTGGAAAGGTGAGTTTAAACTGTTGCTTATTCAAATTCTTTCCACAGTATGAGAAATCTTGCCTCATTTCCTTTCTTCAGTTACGAGCTGGATCACAGTCTATGTGGTATTTAACTTAATCTTACAAGCAGCACAAAGTTTAAAACAATTTAGCTGCATAGGCTTAGGGAACGCACATAGCACGTCTGTGCAGCTTCCAGTATTTGTTTTCATGTATTTTACTTATAAAATAAAATATTGTCAACAACTTTCAGGCTCTAACTGACATTTTAAACATGCTTCTTTACATTTTAGCAGTGATTAGTTTCTTATAATTGTGGTTTCTAGAGGCACATGAAGTGACAGCAGAGAGGCAGCTTTCCAGTGGGAAAGGAATGAAACGCGAAAGGAGAAGGAAAGGGCAGAGGSTTCTTTCACGAAGATAGCATTTCCACAGGGGACTGTGCTCTCGAGGGCACAAGCAGCAACCCCTAATCCGTATTTGTAGTTCACTCACATTAGGCAACAGTTGCTTTCTTTGTACAGCCATGTCACTGCCTGTATCTGTTGTCCAGCAGCCTCCTTCTTTCCCTGCTTCCTGCATATTATCTGACTCCAACATGCATCTTTTCCCCCTCGCAGCCCTGACCATGCTTCTCCCCCTCATCTTTCATTCAGTGTGATCTTTGCCTTCTCCAGCTGTTGCCACTTGCAAGTAAATGATTCCTCATCCCTTTCTCCCATTTGGCAAAAAATATTTGGTCCAGCTCCTGCATCAGTCATTTTCTGGAAGTCACTAACTGGAATAAAACTAGTATATACAGGAGCTCTTTGCCCTGTCTTTGAGGCTGTGATCGCTGCTCCCCATGCTTTSTCAGACCAGAAGTCAAGCTGCTTTTGCAATCCATGGTTTTCAGAATGCCTAGTGTAAAAGTGATGGATACAGTTGTTAAAACTTCTAAAGAAATAYGATGAGCTGTGGGAAGTCCATAAATAAATAATTTTCACTGAAAAAAATCAGAATTTTATCTTAATATGTTTAATATGTATGTATTTATAACTGTTCTCTGAGATATCATTTTGACATAGCATATAGGTATAAAGACTCGCAGAGAGAAAATTTCTGTTAACCGGAATGGCTTGCAGATGACCACTTACAAGTGAATATAATGACATGAGGGAAAAAAAAAAGAGAATATTTTCAGGAAATAGAAATAGGAATTAAAATATAATGAAAGAAAAGAAAAAGCAGTGTAGCACCAAGATGTATGCAGTTCAAAAACATTATGTAAGACAGTTTATCATTTTTTCAAAATATTTTTGTGTGTTTGTTTTATATTTTGTGTAATTAATGCAGAATAACAGCAGAGAAAAGAACACTAACATGGTTTGTATGTTCTGGCTGAAGCCTGATGCCTTTATGAATCACTGAATCCACAGTCTAACGAGACTACGCTGCATCCTGGACAGTTATAACACGGGATAATGACATATGGGACATGACACACCAGTAGGCTGTCTATGCTCAGAGATTTTCCTGTTTGACATTGTGGATAATTTACTGAGGTTTGAGGTTAAACTGAAAAAAAAAATCATTTCCTTATGGCCCCTGGTAATTCATCATCTTTTTAAGT
This sequence comes from Nothoprocta perdicaria, assembly GCF_003342845.1. NCBI lineage: Eukaryota > Metazoa > Chordata > Aves > Tinamiformes > Tinamidae > Nothoprocta > Nothoprocta perdicaria. The sequence continues at coordinate 4,186,593 of NW_020455777.1, read as the reverse complement.
CCCCAATTTCATTTGTGAACTGCTGTCAACTAGGTATTACTTTTAATACAGACAAGCTGTCCTACATGTGTTAGCGTTATATTTATATAGCCATTTGGGCTTGGCTGGACTGAGAGACAACTGTAGTGATGCCATAAAGCCTGGAGTAGAGGAGAAGAAAGGAAGAATTGTGTGTTTACTTCTTCAGATGCTGTATCCGAACAGTTTCACATACAGCTACTTGCAAATTTGGCATGCAAGATTGGCTGGCCAAAGGATTGTGTTGTAGACCTGGGATGACCATCAGTAGCAGTGAAACTTCGGGMAAAATGTTTTTTCGTAATCCTGAAGTTTGTACAGAGTTCACTCGGATCTGCTGCAGTCTCATACCTAACCAAAAGCTCCCTTTGAAGTGAGGAAGGGTGGCCTGTCACTGGTGGTGCCTCTGCAACTCCAGTTGCTAGTAGTCAGTGGCATGGTGGCCTGGTAAATAGATGTCCACATGGTCCCCTTGAGGCAGGTGCTGTAGGTGATTGAGCAGAGCTGGTGTAAGGYTGGCTAATGCCCAAGGCACACGGATGGCTGGTGTTTAGTAAGTAAAGGGAACTTCACACCAAAGTAACTTCCACTTACTCAAGTGGTGATGTCAGTGTGGAGTGGGAGCAAAGGAAGGATCCTGTTGCAATATGGAAAATGAAGACCCCATATTCATACCTACTTTCATCTCTTTTTGTCGTTAGTAGGGCAAATCAGAAGCTGAAAGATTAGCCCCTTTTTCTAACTGTACTGCCATGAGTAGAAGTAGTGATGAATGCCAGATATAACTAAAAAGCARCCTATGCTACAGAACAATTTTGGCACCATATAATTATTTACTAATTWGAATAAGAAATAGGAATAGTTTGACCTGGAAATCAGGAGTCAGATTTTTGCCAGGAAACTTCTGGAACAGCTATTTAATGGAAGTGCAGAGGAAAAAAAAATACTTTTAAGAGAGACTTTGATCAGCTTATGAATTGGCTTGAGTGACAGTTACCACAAAAGCTTCTTCATAAGCTTCTTAAATTATGGGCTTATTACAATTAAAAAATATAAATATATACATCTGTGTTGTCCAGAGCACTTCTTGTGCTGCCATGATGACAATCCTAGCTCATACTCTGCTTGCATTGCTTGTGAATCATCTTCCTGAACACTTGGATAGGAAAACTGTTCCCTACTTGCTTTGCTTCCAGCTGTATTTGTGAGGTTGGTAAGTATGTGTGTGGATGGCTGAAGGCAAAGGGTTGGTTGTTATTCCAAGGGTGGAGTTGTAACGCGACTCATCAGTATCTCCGTCCTGCATTGACTGTGTTGACTGTTTTGCAGAGCATCTGCACGTAGGAAAGAGAGAGAACGTGGCTGAAAGGTGACAGAGGAGGTGTTATGCAGAGCCAGAGAAAGTGCCTGTACAAAGTGCCTTTGAGTAGGTAGGGAAAAGGGCGTGGAGAGAATTGGTCAGAAAAAAAAAAAAAAAAAAAAAAAGGAAAAAAAAATACTTAGTTCCTTTTTTTAATGAGTTAGTCAGGTCATTGAAAAATTGTTTTGCAGAGTCTGACTTCACTTTCAGTGTTGCCCCAACACAACCCTGTCAGCCAAACAAATTTCTGAGTGAGCTTAGATTGCAGTGTATCATTCCCATGCCTTTTTTTCAAACTTCCCAGAGCACACGGACGACTAGAAYTCACTGAGTGAGTTCATAACAGTCTTGTTATCGGCTGCATGAGTTGGCAGAATCGTAAGTTTGGAGCTGCCTGCAGGCACAGACTCGATGCTGGATTTTGCACAACTCGAGTGTCTTTGCAACCGGGCTGTTATCTGTGTTGATGTCTTTCTGTCTGACTGCTCATCAGACAGAATAATCATCTGAAAGATGGCTATGACCTGGTGCAGAGTGTGAGACTGTTTGAAGTCTTAAAGACTCCCCAAAGACAGGGAAGTTATTATTTCCAGCGCAGCATTTCCACCCTGAATCCCTTCCTCAGCTCATCCAGCACTCATGCTGCTCTCCTCGCTTTCTTTGCCAAAATCCTGCCTCAGCTCTGCATACACAGASCAAGGCTGCCTGGCTGAAACGAGCCCAGAGAGAGGATGCACCATGTGGTCACTACCGGATATGCTCAGATGCTTTTTCTGCAGTCAAAACTCCCTTGCAGGTTATATCTGTTTATATTAGCTAAGAACAGAGTGAGCCATAGGTGGAGATGACATGCAGGAGACCAAAGCCAAATTAGTACGTGGAATATACTGAATTTCATACGACAGCAGATGGACTGAGTGACTTTTGTGATAGCTGGGTCTCTGCCTCTACATCATTTTGGATATGGCACACTGCTGTTCATCACTATTCATCAGTGCCATTATTTCATTAGTAATAAAAGACTACAGAGTATTATCCTGGGGTTGTTTGTTTTATAGCTTGCAGACTTCCAGTGTAATTGTGGTTGGATTACTTGGAGATTTTATGGCTGTCTCTTTATAGAAGAGAAACTTGCTCTAAACAACAAAATATTTTTTTTTCTGGGGGTTTTGTTCTATTCTTGTAAATAATTTCAAATTTATAATGCCTGTATGTATGTTCCTGAAGTTCAGAGGAATGAGRAACAGCAACTGAAGTATTAAAAAGTAGACATGCAACCTTCGCTCTCTTTCCTCCCAGATATTCCTTTCCTCCCATTCCCCTCTGAGCTATGTTTCTTCAGTKTTCCAACTGGTTTTAACTTTATATTTATCAAGTCTTTAACTCCTGTCTTTTACATTTGCCGTTTATTTGAAATAACAGGAATAAAAAATGGAAAAAAGGAATAACAAATGGAAAAAAGAATAACAAATGGAACACTTCTCATTATCCCTGCACATAGTATTTTAATTATTTGTGTGGATTTTATTGAGCAATATTGAGTCAACTAGATGTTGTACATACAATACCAGATGTTTCCTTAAACAGGCACCAAGTTCCTGGAGCCTTTGTGGTCTCTGCAAACAGTGGAAGAAGCGTATTGTGAAAATCACAAACATGTTTACCTCATGATCATTTGAAGCAGCCAGTCTCAAACCATCCTTCTGTGAACTTTTTGAAAGTAAAACCTTTTTTTTTTCTTTTTTCCAGAGTCTTGTTTTGATGACATTTGAATATGTCCATATGAAATAGACATTGCTCCAGCAGGGAAATAAAAATTTGACATTCCGTGCACTTGCTTCCAGTGAAAAGGTTAGGAATGCCAATGACTGCTCTGTAGAGAATGCAGCATCTGAATGGTAATGCTCCTGTGCAGGACACAGGGCTTGCTCACATTACCCTGACCTATATTTCTTTTCTTTCTTTTACTTTTTTTCTTTTTCATCATGACAGTAAATACAGAAGGAAAAATATAAGTCTTCTGGGATCAATCTTTTCTTAGAGCATTGTACTTCATTGAACTGTAGCTCAAACCTAGGGCATGAGTTTCAGACTGATGTTCAGGTTTCRCCTGGTTTATGAAGGTGTAGACCAGCAACATTCCTGATGCAAAGATAATTTTTAACTTGCTTTTGCATAATCGTTTGTCTGTTTGTTGAAAAGATACATGACTCTTGATTTTCCAGTGTAGATGCAAGTGGATTCTTCCTCGTAATAGGATTGTTTGTGCAGACCTCTGATACAGATTAGATATTAGAATTGTTTGCTAGAGAGATAAAATATGATAATGGTTTAACTGTCTTATATTGCTTGTTTGCTTGCGTAGCATTAGGATATTCAGACATCTTTCATAAGAATTGATAACTGGTGCTTTCCACCAAGTACTACCAACATATTGTGCCTAYGCCAGGATTTTACAGGTTAATGTGGTCTAACCAGTTTGTCTTAACTCTGGTAAATACATTTTTATATAGTTAACAGAAACAGTCAGTCACTGTAAAGCAAGTGTTCACTGTTGCTAGACTAAAGGCTTTTCACAGTTTGCTTGTACTGTTGCCAGTAGCCTAACAACTGCTGTCATATCAAATGTGCAACAAACCATGAGCAACTAAAGACTGAAAGCAGGCAAGATTGTGGCATTCTTCAATGATTCAAAAAAGATTAGGAGATCAGACTATTATCCTTAGATCATATTTTTCCTGAAGGTCGGTAAAAGAGCCAAAAARTGGGTAATACTTTGCAAAAACAACTTCTTTGTTTATGGCTAACTAACAAAAACTGGCATCTATAGAGCAAGATTAACAGACTCTGGAACAGCAGTTATGAAAGACTAAGTTTTTCCTAAGTGTTTTGCGTGACAAGGAGAGAGAAGTTCAGAATCTGCATCTTGCAARGGGCATCTTGGAACTTACTTTGCTTTTGGGTCTTGGATCTTTGCTCAGATATGCACTACCTGAAATTCAATGAACGTGAGTTTTACAGATAAAATTCTGAYAAATACAATTCAGTTTATACTGTTCAAATCACCCATAAAAGCCTTGAGATTTTAGACTTCATTTTACGATTATTGACAGACAAAATAAAACACCCTATTTCACATATATTTCTGGAAAAAAAAAAGTCTTACTTTTTTTTTTCTTCTGGCAATTTCATCATGTCCTTTTCTGCCAGCTGGCATAGGTTGTGAACACATCCATGATCCCTTGTAGGTGAGCAGAGTTCAGCAAAATGATAATCATACACCTAATCATCTTGTTATGGTATTTTTTTGTTTTATGAATGCATGCAAGTGGTCAGTTTTGTAAGATCAGGGTTCTGTGACAGTCTGAGGCTGTGAAAGATTTTGTAGAGAGAAAGAGTAGAGTGAGAAAAAAGTGATTAAGGAGTAGTGGAAATTGTCTGAGTAGGTCTTTTGCSAAAATAAATTACTGATATAGATTTTCTTTGTGGGAGTCAAACATTTGAAATGGAAAATGTGAAAATCTGTTTACTACAGATTATTGCAGCACTGGCTGTCAGAGAAGACAGGCTGGAAGGAACTTCGACTGGTCTGTCCAGTCATTTTTCTGTGTCAGGAAGAAGTGGTTTAAGTCATTCTGGATCAATGGAAATCCTGTGATGGACATTCTGTGATTTTTTTGTGGAATCTATTGGTTTTTAGGGAATCTATTTCAGTGCTTCACTCTCTAAATTATTTTGTGCTCCCATCTAATCTAAATCTCTGAGATTTTATTCTCATTAATTCTTATTTTATCTAGCTTGGACAAAGAGAAATGCTGATTCCCTTTGTGGTATACTGGAAGACTTACTTATTCTTTACTTCTTTATATGTTTTCTTTTCCTTGGGCTAAACAACTGCATCTCTCTCAGTCTCCCCACACAGGATATTCTTTCGGGATCTTTGATCAATTCTGGTGCTTTTTTCTGGCCCTCTTCTCATCCSTTTATCCTTGTATGTTGTAATATTTTAAGCATGTGCATGTTTCTAACCCCTCATACTATTCATTAATTGGCAAACAGATGCTCTTTCATGAAGATCTTTTCACCCTGAGAAGTTTTAGATATACTTTGAGTATTAGACAAAACTCTAGGAATGCTCAAAAACTAAGAAAAATAATATTTTTTCATGATTTTTAGAATAGTTTTACTGTGTAGTTCTCATATTACAATGGTAGAKAAGTTCTCACACTAGAAAAACCATCATGAATTTCTTTCTTCTTCCTGCTTCAGTGTAGCAGGAAAATTAAGATAATGAAGGTGAGGAGGTGACTTCCTGAGGTGCTTTTGGCTCAGACTTTTTCACACCATATCACTTGAGTGAGGTAGACATACGACATTTAACATTTTGGATCTTCCTGAAGTGTTTCCTTAGCAGGAATCATGCAACAGGCAGCCAGAGCTGAGAAACGAAACACCCTCAGCTCTCATCTGAAAAGCCAGTGTTACTGAGCAGTAATGTTCTTTGCCACGCAGCTCTGGCTTTCAGTCTTGAGCTTCTGGTCCTTTTTTTATGGCTACAGAAATTTTGTTGAGGTTTAGATAAAATGCAACAATAATAGTTGGTGGAACCACCAACCGCTGGGAAAAGCTCTAGGCTGCAGTTTATCAGTCATGACCCAGCCAGACTGAGGCTGGTATCACAGGACATGTCACRCAATGGCAGCCCTCTGCAAGCTAAACCTGTTCCTGTCCTGCAAAGGTCTCCGTGCTCTTCCCAAAGTGAATGGAGAGGCTGCTATTGAAGTGTAATTTACACCCTCCATCACTCACCAGACTTGCTGTTAGTCATATAGCCAGCCCATATGCAGGAAGAGGAGCAGATTAGGGTTGCTTTTTGTTCCAGTCTTGCTGAAAAACAGATACCCATTGATTATCTTACTGAGGTAAAAGCATCTGAGTGGTAAGTGTCACAAGCACTGAGATGAAGCAGTGCATCTTGATCCTTATTTTTTCTACCTCTTGCTACGTAAATTCATCTGCTGCAGCTGATGGCTGAATGACAAACTAAAACTGGAAAGGTCTAAGGGCTCCCACAACGTCCCTTTCCAAATAAGGCCCTGAAATATGAAACCATTTGTGATACTTTTCTCCCTTTACGTTTTTTTGAAGTAGCYGGCTTCAGTCAAAGCTTGAGTTGCAAGGCTTGAGTCGCATGGTCCTTGCTCCCTCAAAAGCCTGCTCAGTTCCAGATGAAATGGCTGCAGCCAAATTCTTGGAATTTGGATCTGCAATCTTAGAGACCATCACAACTGAATAATTATACAACTACCTCTTTTGTCACAGATGGATTGAAATGGCATTAACTAATATTTCCCAATCCTCTCTCAGGGAGATTAGGCAATTGAAGGCTTCTGGAGGTTTCTGTTGAAATCTGAATCACAGAATCACAGAATCACAGAATCACAGAATCACAGAATCACAGAATGGTTAAGGTTGGAAGGGACCTCTAGAGATCATCTAGTCCAACCTCCCTGCTCCAGCAGGGACACCTAGAGCATGTGGCACAGGGCGGCATCCAGGTGGGTTTGGARGATCTCGAGAGAAGGAGACTCCACAACCTCCCCAGGCAGGCTGTTCCAGGGCTCTGTCACCCTCACAGTGAAGAAGTTCTTCACATGGAGATGAAACTACCTGTGTTTCAGCTTATGCCCATTTCCCCTTGTCCTATCASTGACCACCGCTGAGAAGAGCTTGGCCTCTTCCTCCCTACATTCCCCCTTCATGAACTTATACATGTTAATCAGATCCCTTCTCAGCCTTCTCTTCTCTAGAGAAAACAGGCCCAACTCAGTCTCTCCTCATATGAGAGATGTTCCAGTCCCTTAAGCATCTTTCTCGCTCTCCGCTGGACYSTCTCGAGAAGCTCCACGTCCCTCCTATACTGGGGAGCCCAGAACTGMACACAGTACTCCAGGTGCGGCCTCACCAGAGCTGAGKAGAGGGGCAGAATCACCTCCCTTGACCTGCTGGCAACACTCCTCCTGATGCAGCCAGGATCCCATTGGTCTTCTTGGCCACGAGGGCACACTGCTGACTCATGGTTARCTTGGTGTCAACCAGGACTCCCAGGTCCCTCTCTGTGGAGCTGCTCTCCAGCAGGTCAAGGTGAGCCACACGACTCTCACTTATAAAATTGCAGGGCTGAATTTAGTGAGAATCAGCTAGGCCAGAGGAAGCAAAAGCATGGATAATTCAGTATCTGCCTCAACACAACAATCCTTCTTCAACAGAGAAGGATAAATATAAAACAGAAGATATTTTATATAAATACAAAAGTCTAGTTCACTCTAATGCTGTAATATYCTCTTGAGCATGACCTGGGCTTGAAACAGTTGACCACGGTCTTGGAGGAMGAGCAAGGAAAGACTTGGCCCCTGGAAAGGCTCCTTAGGTAAGAAAGGCAGTTCAGGTCCTTGAGTGGCYGTGAGCAGAACCTGCCCGCGAGGGGAGGCAGCAGCTGGTGCAGAAACGGCTGCGAGCTGCCAAGAGGGCGGGCAGGGCAGGGCACAGGCACTGGGGCTGCACAGAAACCCCCCGCACGCCCTTCGGGCTCAGGTGCGCGGCTGCGGGCGAGGAGCCGGC